>NW_015175398.1:405997-458522 GCF_001447785.1 Gekko japonicus | reverse complement strand
TATATATAATTTGTTTTTCTTCCCTTTCTATCAACTGTGAGGCTTGACTCTCCCCCTCCCCAGTCAATCCTTGGCCTCTTCAGACTTCTGTCTTCTACTTGCAGTCCTTCTCCTTCTGCAAAGACTTGGGTCCACACAACCACGAGGGGAACAGAGCTCATAGTCTAGGTTATATTTGTAATGCATACGTGTATAAATCAGTTATGTAAACTTAAAGCAACACAAAATATTGTGTTATTATCCAAGTACTGGTTTTAGTGTGTTCTTTATTTTGCAAAAATTCTAATTAATGACAACAAGAAGTTATAAAATATGTGGCTAGTATTCCTATACCAGTTGCTTAATATTAAAGCGCAAACAAGTAATGCTGCTTCCTTTTTAAAGTCATTACAGCTTAAAACATCGCTTACTTTGGGATGGCATTTCTCTTCCCAATTCTGTCTCCAGAGATAGATATTAAAACTTCTAATTCATGATTTAAGACTGCCCAGATCCTGGACTGATACAACACAATCAATTGCTCGTCTTCATGGATCTAGCTAGTTAGGCTTACCCCTGTCTACCATCTCACTATAAGGCAGGTTATCTGAAAAGAGTATGATAAACAAGTCACAGCTGCAACCTAGTTTCTTGTCTTTAACATTTTATTTAGGAACTCACACAGTAGAAGCATCTTGGAAAACAAAACATAAATGGTTCTTGTGATATCTGACACTGTAAAAGCTGGATTTTCTTGATGAAGTGCCTGATCCAGGTACAGAAGTTCTTTTTTGTGTACACTCTTTGTTTGACACTTCTTAATGGTCTTTGATCTCGTATGAGTAGTCTTTGTCCCTACCAGTCATGGGCATCTGTGGACTGGGTTCTTTCATTTTTGTACTACATGGTATGGTCTGCCCTGTCCTTGTTTTTAAATCCCATGATTTCTAATATCATGCCTACTCCACAGCTACAGAGCCAAGAATGCAGGCTGTTCTGTTGATTCATCAGGGTGGCAAGATTTTCATGTGTTCTCAGTCCGTGATCTCTATTTCATTTTGGATTTTCTTCATTTTGCTCATTAAGTCATTACACAGGTAAAAGCTGTGTAAAAAGCTGTATGCACCTCTCTCGAATCTCTATTAGGTTTTCTATGGAATCTCTATTGATACTATGTTTCTGCATGCTTTAGAGTGTTTATTGGATGTAATTTGTAGCTTTAGCAGAAGCATCTTGTTTTATGCCTGTTAACTTAAATTATGTTTGGTACTTGTGCATTTTTCAGCAGACTATTTTTATGCAGGATTAGACTGCTTTAGATGCGCTCGTCTTGTTGGCTGACTTGCATCTAAGGCTATATTTATGTTCCAATTTTGTTTTGGTTTTATTGCACTTTTTAAATATTAGCTTTCCAAATGCCAGGCTTAGTCCAGCTTGTAGGTCTCATGTTGCTTTCTAAATATTGGGTGTGGCCAAGAAGAGAACCAAAATAAACTGGATGAAACTGAAGGAAATTTAAAACACTTCGAGCTGCTTAACTAGTTAGCTGAAACAGGAATGGATCTGTACAACAGTCTTTTGTCCCCCCCTTGAAAATTATTGACAATATTTTGTATTGAGGATATTGTAGAATATTTCATTTTTATGGCTTTACTACATCTCACAGCCATCCTCTAGTTCTAGTGCTGATATTCGGTGTTTGAGAGAACCAGTCTTCCTACTTTTACTCAAACTACGGAGCACCCTTCTTCCTACATGGATTCAAATAGCTACCTTTGCCAGTGTTGACTAGCTTTGTCAGCAAGAAATAGTCAGGAGCTTCTCAGAAATGTGATGTTGTAAGACATCTGGAATTTTCTGATCAGATGCCTAATACAGGCTGCAAAGATTTGGAGTTCATTATTTTGTTTGGTTTCTCTTCAGAGTATTTGGTGCAGGGAGGTGTGAAGGCCTGAAATAATGGAAGAATTTTGGGGCTTTCCCTGAGAACTTCAATTTTTCCTAGTGAAAAAATCAGTAAGTTGGAGGAGAACTTAAAAATATGGAATAGGTTATTATAAAATAACAAGATTCTTCAAGATAAGATTTAACTCAATGGGTAGTTTAAAGATGTGAACATAAAAATCTATTATACAACAATTCCTGTGCATACTGTAGATATTATTATTGTTGTTTTTGTTCAGTCGCACAGTCAAGTCCAACTCTTCGCGACCCCAGTCGATATTATTAGGGAGAGACATAAACTGGAAAAATGCAGTTCATGTCAGTTGGTGGTTCATGGTCCATGGCTCCACAAACTCTATTGAAAGAGACGGCAGTCTTTTCAAACAGGGTTTGTAGAAAGCGTGAAAAATAGCTGAGCAATGAGGAGTAGCCTGCTTCCTGCTGCTGAGCTGTTTTGGGCTGTCTTGTGCAGTCCCTTTAAACTGAGTGGCGGGGAGCAGCTGAGTGGTGGGAAGCAGGCCATTCCCCGCTGCTCAGTTGTATTTGCAGCTTTTATGGGAACCAAACGTTTTCTCATCTATCTTCAAACAGCCACAAACTGCTGTTCATGGAAGTTCGTGATGGTAGACCTGCCATTAACTTTGGTTCATGAAGCATGAACAGGGCAAAATTTATGATGAATTTTGCTTCGTGGTTTGGTTTGTGCCCATCCCTAGATACTATTTTCATAGATATAATTATTGTTTAAAGGTGACAGATATTGTCTACAGTTAAATATACTACAAGGAAGAGGTGCCAAACATAAGACCCGGGGGCCAGGGCTCTTCTCCAGCCTTCAAGCAAGTGTTGCAAGAGAGGGAACAGGAAGCTGCTTGGGGGCAGAATGGGCGGAGCCACTTTGATTGTAGCTTCAGCATGGTGGAACAACCTCATTTGCAGCAGTCAACCAGTTTCAGAATTCAGCCCTGACTGAGAGCAGTTTAATACAGATAGGAGTACTAGAGGGAAGTTGGTGAGGAAGTTTGGGAAGTGGGTGAAGATTCCCATTCTGGCCAAGAAAAGGGGATAGATCTTTTAGAGAGAGAAGAAAAATCCCTGTCCGGTCAAACAGGGAGTTAGCTCTGGTTTGGTGTGGTTAGAAACTGCCTTTAGAGATGTAGGTCTGGGGTTTGGATACTGGAAAGAGTGTACCAGCCTTCTGGAAACCAGAAAGAGAATACTCAGAGAAAGTATACTGAAGTGTTTTGGGAAAACACTGGAACAAAAACCTCTCAACATCAAGATTTAAGTCACTGTGAAAAGCTGAAGAAACTCTCATTAGCCAGCAATTTTTTTGGAGGGGGCACCGGGGGGCACTAACTAAATTAAATTGAATTAATTTAAACTAAGCTAATTAAATTAAATTAAATTACCAGAGGAGGTGGGTATGCATGGGTGCACTCTGTGCATGGGTTGAAGCCTGTGGCCATCGCCCCTCCTCCATACTGGGTGAAGTGGTTCCTTGGCCTTTGTCTCCCCAAAGAGCAGCTGGCATGGCTCCAGCACTGGGGATTCTTCTCCCAAAGGGTGAGCCACACAGCTCCACACTCCGGAGGCCCCGGCAACTCTGCTCCCTTGTCCCATGCTGCACTTTCCAGCCCTCCCCCAATTCTTCTCCCACAGTCTTCATGTGTGTATGGCTCCAGATGCTTTCCTGCTTTTCCAGAGCTTTGCAAACCTGGTGCTTGCAGACGGTCCCTCCTGGTGCTCCTTCCATGCATGTTGCCACCCGCTACCACTCCACAGGCGCTCCTGTTCACAGCTGGACCTACGCAGTTGCCACCTCTTCCTGCTGCTTCTTGGTGGGCCAGTATTGCTTAAGCTGTGCTGTGTCTCCAGCAGCCCAAAGCGATTTCTCTAACCCTCCTTCCTTCCAGGCCACATGCTGCTTCCTCCCACTGTTGGTTAAGGGGTGAGCGGAAGGAAGGAGGATTAGAGAAATAGTTCGGGCTGGCAGTGGCGCACTTTGAGCAGTACCTGGCCTGCCAAGATTCCAACTTGAAGATTGGGGTGGGGGCACTGCTGGGGTGGGGGTGATGCAGAATCAAAAGGGGGTGCCACCCCATGTGCCCCACTGCTGACTACAGCGCTGCTCATTAACCTGAAACATAAGAATTAAAGTCTGTGCATGTACTGATTTTACCTCAGGAATTTTCAACCTCTGATTTTGCTCGACCTTTCCCCTCTATGTTAAATAAAATATTTTGTTTTGCATTTCAAAATGCCTCAAGGGCCATTTAAGCTGTTTATGTTAAAGCAGGCTCCTGGTCCTTCCCTCAGGTTCCTGGGCTGAGCCAGCAGCCAAAATATTGTACTGTGACAGGTGGGACAGCCAGAATTCTACAGCAAAGAAGAAAACACAGTACTAGGGTGGCTGAGTCAGTAAAGGGAAAGAAAATTTGAGGGAAAATCATGTTTCTGAGGGAGGGAAGTGGACGGGGCCATCATAGGAGTCTTGCGTGAATTCTTTACCCATGGTCAAGACTGCTAGCGAACACTACAGTAAACTCCCCCTGGTGTCATATATCTGGGTAGCATCAGGGCAAAGGGCAAATTAATTGTTCGGTCTTTTGAGGAGGAAGTTAATATGAGTAGTTACTTCTAATTTTGTATTAGAGTATTCATTGATCCTTGAGGGTGCTTATGTACTTTTAAACCATTTGCCTGTCTTCTGGAGACCAACTGATGGTCAACAAGAATGGACTCTCCTCGCCCTTACTGCTGCAAAAAGACTTCTGTTACAGCACTGGAAAGATAAATGTCCACCTGCAGTAATCCAGTGGATGATACACCCTTATGTATCTGTTGACTTGCTTGCGGCCATTGTTATATTTTGGGTTTTAAAAATGTCTTTACGTTCAGGGGTTTGATTTTACAATAAAAATTTAATACATAGGCTGCGCGGGGGAGGGGCAAATTAACAAAGGCAGGGGTGGCAACAAGCCTCTGAAGATGGGTTTCAACTTCCTGCCTACTGGGAGTTGGTGAGGGAAAAGAGGCACCTTTGTGCTCGATCCTCCTAACAGGGCTGTATGCTGGCTAGAGGATCTCTGTCAGGCAAAAGCACCGAAGCTCTCTCAAAACCTGGCTGGGGGTTGCTCTCTCTGCGATGTCAACCAGCCAAGATTTGATGGTCATGGAATACTTGATTACAAACACCTCCCTCTGTACTATGTCAGTCAGAGTTATAATTGTAATAATTTGATCTGGGGTGTGGGACAACCTGAGGAATTTGTTAGCATATGGCCTACGCTGTTACTTTAGTATCCCTATACAAACTTGTCTAAAATCTGTATTTAAGGTCTTTAACATATGTACTGAGGCTGAGGTCACCTTGTCTGGGGCGGCTTAGGAGTTCTTGGCCTCCATGACAGCCATGAAGCTGTTCTAGGACATCTTAATTCCACTTCAAAAGCCATTAACAGAATTTGCAAGAGATAATATTTTTTTAGCTGGTTGTGGCGCCTTTCTCTATCTGTCTCAACAATAATAGTGCATTGCATTTGAAGGTAATGCCCCCAAGTTCCTATGAGTGTGTGTGCATTTTCAAGAATGGGGCCTCAAGTTTCAGTCTTAGCATGGGAATAAAGACTGCCTATGCCAGTGAGTTTTTTCAGGCATATTGGCACAAACCCCAAACCTCAAATGTATAAATGCAAGTGTTGTTTTCCCCTCCCTAATGACCTGGCTTAATTTCAAGGTTTTTCCATGCATAATCAATGGATAGAGATTTTCCACTTAGTTTTGGCACCTTTCTTTCCTCAAAATAATCTCAAGTCTTCACGCAAATTAAATTGAACTACAGATAATTTAGCACACCTGCTAGCTGACAGTCCGGCCTTGGCCGGGACAGTCTCAAGTTTTCAACGCTTGTCCCAGGGAGCCGGTATCACAGCCAGCATTTTAGCTCCTTTGGCATGTAGGATTTAGGTTAAAAGAAACTTTATGCATACGTGCACATTTAATGATTAATGCCATAACTTTATTCTTCCTGTGTACATTTGCTGCTTATTAGTGTCAACCCAAATGTTCCATTTGTGGAATAGCCCTGTTTTGTTGTTCTAGTTAGCACCTTTCGAGCCACACATTAAAATTGGCAAGAATTTGGTAACGGGATAATGTACTTTCAACTCCTGCAAAAATCGATTGCTAAGGAATGGTTCCTGAGATGTTTGTAATGTTTATCTTTCCAATCTTTATCTTTTTCATATTTATTTAAAATGGATATATATTTGTTTTGGCTCATATGGACTAGAACATGGCTATGCTGAAGCTGAGGAATATAGTTTTCTTGATTAGTTACATAGGACTTTAGTTTTAAGGTGAAGTAAAATTACTGCTTCTGAGGGAGGAGAGAAGACACTGAAAGCCCTGAGAGATTATTCGGCATATTAAGGAATCCAGAAGGCTCTTTCCCAAGTGGTTGGCAAAATGGCAAATGAGGTACAATGTGAGGTAATGTAAAGTGATTCCTATTGGGCTGCAAAATCACAACTCTAAATATACACTGGTGAGATCTAGGTTTGCAGCTCCAGCTTGGGAAACTTCTAGAAATTTGGGAGTGGAGCTTGGGGAATTTGGGGAGAGGAGGGAACTCAGTGGGGATGTGATTCCACAGAGTCTACCTTCTGAAGCCGCCATTTCCTTCAGGAGCTGATTTCTATCGTTCAAACCGTTTTAATTCTGGGGAAAGTCCAGACCCCACCTGTATGTTAGCAACCCTAAAGATTTGAACTAGCAGTGACTAACCTGCAAAAAGTTTATGGATTCATATTTGGTAGCTCAAATAAAAATGTTGACTCGAGTGTGTAGAAATGGTAAAAATCAAATTCTATGCTAGAGATTATTAGGAAAGGGTTTCAAAACTGTAGGGTGGTAGTTTTACTCCCATTTCTCTGCAGGCAGCCTGCTGTCCTCCAAGAACCTTGGTAAAGGTAAAGGTTCCCTTGCTCGAAAGCCAGTCGAGTCCGACTCTAGGGTTGCGGTGCTCATCTCCGTTTCCAAGCCGAAGAGCCAGCGCTGTCTGAAGACGTTTCCGTGGTCATGTGGCCGGCATGACTAAACACCAAGGCGCACGGAAAGCTGTTCCCTTCCCACCGAAGTGGTACCTATTTATCTACTTGCAATTCTTGCTTTCGAACTGCCAGGTTGGCAGGAGCTGGAACTAGAGATGGGAGCTCACTCCGTCATGTGGCAACTTGGGTCTCGAACTGCTGAACTACTGACCTTCCACAGCCTGCAGTTCAGCGTCTTAACCACTTGAGCCACCGCAGCTCCTAAGAACTTTGGTAGTCTCTGTCTTACTTGAGCTGCTGTGCCTTGTGCTGAAGAGAGACCGTGAAGGCACAGAGAGCAGCCCTCACTCCAGACACAAAAGGTCTGGCTACAGTTCAGTGGTGGTAGGGAGAAACAGTTTTAAATTATCAGAAATAACCAATAATTAAAGTTACATTTATGTTGGGTGGCACATGGGGCATATGGTAATGATGTGGCTCTTTTGCTTGATGGTAATTGTGAATGTGGCGCCGTGGAAGTTCACAAAAATACTAGATGGATTTTGGTTTTGGTATTTGTGGATTTTAGTTTGTGTTGTGTGTGTGTGTACGCCCATGCCTGGAAGTTATAGGGACCTCTGGTGACTCCTACTGGGGCTCTGGGGACGTAGCTTGATAGCCTGCCACTGCCTCCCAGCCCTGGTATTCTTTGGAGGTCTCCCATCCAAATACTTGCCAGGGTTGGCCCTGCTTAGTTTCCAAGATGTGGTGATATCAGGCTTGCCTGGGCTATCCAGGTCAGGTCCTAGATGGTCCTTTTAGAAGTGTTCCAATGATCTTTTACTTTTTGCTTAGGCTAAATGGTATAGTTCCTTTGAACTAAGGCAAGGGACCAGGAATAAGGGAGTGCAGATGGAAAGCTTGCTTTTCAGGAGAGCCTCTTTACTGCAGTTGAAGGCAACTTCAGGAAAAAATAATCAGCATGACTGCAGGTTACTGATTATAGAGCTTTTTGCATAAACCAATGCATCTCAGTGAATTTGAAGTGTGTGTGTGAGGGGGGTTGTCCTGTAATGTGTAGGAAGTATCTCAAGACAGGATAAATATCCAGATAAAGTAAGATGACGTAGTTACAAATCAAAAGAGGAGAAACCTAGGTTGGTATCACCATATTGTCAATGTCATGCATAATATTAAATGCAAATGCTATGTAATGGTTACTTTCAGCCTCTGAACCCCTCTTACAGAAAATGACTTGGGGGGGGGGGGAGACTACAAAGATGGTTTCTCCCAGAAAGTCAGTGATGACTAGTTCTAACAAAACAATTTCAGTTTGTCCTTAAAATATGAAGGGGGAAAGCCATTGGTCTGGCAATCTGTGTGCTACTTCTGTTTTTTGAGGGATGTATTAAATAAAAACAAACACACACACCTGAGTTTGCAGTTCTTTAACTTCTAACAGAGCTTTGGTGGTGAGTAATGGTAATCAAAGGTAAATGGGCTTGTTTAGCACTTTTGTGTGTGTGTGTGTTAATTTAGCATCTACCATGTTGTATTCTCATAGGCTGGCAAATTTTACTGTGGAACCTTTTTTTGATGCATAATATCAAATGCCATCTTAAGGATCTTGGCATGCTGAAAGCACAAGTTGCACCACATGGTTAGAGCTGTACTTGTAGAGTTGATAAAAGATATTTCCATACGCAGATGGGGAGGTAAGGCTAAATGTCCTAACCCCTATCTCATCTTGCACAAGGAAGTAGTCCCTGTTTCTGTTAACATGCAATGTGTTGATAGAACACTAATAGTAGACTGTGGTTGGTTAATGGCTGGCAAGCCGTAGCACCCATACTAATTCCAAGTAAGTCCTTTCACAGAACAATTATTCTAAGTTCTTCATGATTACTTGATTGACATATGAATAGGATACATTAGAACTAGTTACCTTGTCCAAAAGCAAGCTCAGGCATTACAGTGGAAAGTAAATGGCATATGACTGAAGAGAATCTGAAAAGTGGTAAGGCAGTTGCTTGCTTTTGTAGGAACAGACCTGACTTTTTCTTTCTCAATGCGATTCAAGGTGGATTACAAAAGATAGAAAACAATTCAGACAGCAAAAGATAACCGAAAGGCAGACAGCAAACTGTTTAAGGCATGACATACCATAATGCAGAAAGTGAGTTACGAAGGTACATGGCAATGCAAAGCAAGGTGATACCTGTACTTGCAGTAGACTGCAATCCTATTCCATTATAAAGGTGACATCCTGGACTGTTCCATTCTTTTACCGTTCTAATTCTTTCATGACGGTGTCCTCCTGAACATTTCTGTTTTGCACATTCTGCAAAATGGAAGGTGATGGCTGCAGTCCTATGAGCACAAGTGGTGGTGGGGGGTGCCCCACTCTTAATGGACCAGTTGCTTGAGCTCTCAGCTGCATGCTTCTTAGTTGGTTCTGTAGGGTTACCAACATCAGGTGGGGACCTGGAGTTGTCCTAGAATTACAGCTGATCATCATACTGCAGAGATTTATTCCCCCTGGAGGAAATGGCAGCTTTGGAGTCCAGACTCTGTGGCTTCACATCTCCACTGCCAAGCTGTGAACATCCCAGGTACTGCCTCCCCCATCTGCAGGAACTTCTCAAGCCTGAGCTGGCAGCCAACTTACTCACCAACAAATCAGATACTCAAGAAGCCAGAGTTGATGGTGGAAAGTGCTGTCAAGTTGCAGCTGACTTATGGTGACCCCCCATAGGGTTTTCAAGGCAAGAGATGAACAGATGATTTGCCATTGCTTGCCTCTATGTAACAACCCTGGACATTTTTGGTGGTCTCCCATCCAAGTGCTAACCAGGGCCAACCTTGCTTAGCTTCCAAGATATGATGAGATCAGGCCAGCCTGATCAGAGCAACCAGTAGTTAGACTTTCTTGTTTTGAACAGCTGTAGTTGTTAAACAAAACAAAATAAATCATAAAATAAAAGTTTACACTCCCTATATGTCAACCCCCAACCATGGCTTCAGCTCAGTGTCTGGAAGCTGCCAACCCTCCCTGCCTCCCTGCCCCGCCTTGTAGCTCTTGCTGACATTTGGCATAAAAATTTGGTGTCTGCAAGAAAAGGGACTTCTGCCGTTGCATTCTCTGTCAAATAAAGACACTCAACTGATTCTGACAGTGGTGTTCTAGGCCATCCCTGGGCTGGAAAAGCATTGGGTGGTGAAAACCAGGGTAACTGGTTTACTCTAAAAGTAAGTCTGTGAAAGTCTTTGGGGCTTCTCTTGAATTTGTTAGTGCAGAACAGTGACTTTCTTGGCCCCAAATATAATTCTCGTATATTTCCCCCATAGCCCACTGTTAGAATCATTGTGTACTTCTGATACTGAATTCAGATGGTCTAGTTAAGGGCAAAAAAGGTCCAGGTGCTTAACTACTAGGCTAAATTGTATGGTTAGCGTGTACCAAGCTACATACTCCGGGCTGTTTCACAGATATGTATGGGAGTGCTCGAGGCTTATACTAGCTACAGTTTGAAATGCATGAAATGCAAAGCAGAGTTAAATATCGCTGAACTTGTTTCTCTAAAGATATTTGAAAAATGTTCAATTGTTTAAAATAACGCTGAAGGGTTTTTTCCCCTGCTTTAGAGTTTGTCCTTGATTCCCATTTATGAGTTTACCCCTGGGGTTGGCGTCCTTGTGCCATGGCACACCTTCTAGTTTTTGCTGTATAAGTTGCTTCACAGCCAAGGCAATTATGGTATAAAACAGTAGCTTTAGAAATGAAGTAACGTGTCTCTTAAAAGATAATTGTTGACCTCTTAACTATCCTGAGCATAATACATAACATCTGCCACTTATATTTTAAGCTGCCTTGTTGAAAGCTTTGCTAGGATATGTTGGAAACTGAATTACTGTTTGGAAATCATCATTAAAACTGGTATCCAATGAAGTGCAGTATGGTAAGATTAACTGTATCATAGTCTAGGATAAAATTGACAGTTGTGGAGAACCTGTCCCCAGCATGAATACATGCTCTTGTCTGCATCTGTTTGTTCAGGAAACTTAACATGCTTAAGCTTTAGCATAGCTTCTTTTCTTAATGAAATGAAGAAATGCCACAATGTACGCTTAAGAGAGTTGGCTGTTGCCAGTAGCCAGGCAGTATATGAAACTCAATAGCCTGTCAGAACCCACAGCTAACAACGAAGTACACGCATTCAGGAACGGTTATACTTTTATTGCAAAGCTATAGATGCAGTAACACAGGCACTGTTAAGAATGGCGGAAACCAGTAGAGCCTAATAGGATATAGGGTATTCGTATGCACCCCCCCATGGCGCGGGCCAATTAGGTACCCTCCCACGCGCGGGTTAAGTTAGGAAACTGTTAGGTGGCGAAAGCTGGGAATCAGGAGTCTCTCACGGTGCATAGGAGACCTCCAGATAATACAACCTCCTCCTGCACATCTGTAGAGATAAGCGTTTCAGCAAAGGCAGAACAGCAGGGATAGGAATGCAATAGCAATTAAGACACAGAATGAACTCCCCAACCCCCATGGCAGCATAGCTGACATAGCCCACTGCAGTTTCAAGGAAAAATAAAGTATGCCTGTTGGGTGCCACAGTGCTTAAACCAGGGGTATTTACATGTTTAGGCACTGATTTCTTGCATCATTGGAGGCCAGTGGTTGAAATAGAAAATGACAAGACAATTCCAGCTGGGATACTAATTCCACAGACTGGAACTCCTCTGGTCTTCCTGGAGACTCATTCTTGTCACTCTGTTTGCTTCATCATTTCAAGACCTGTTGTTCTCTCTGTGTGCTTTCAAGTTTCTGACTGCTCACTGTGTTTCAGGTATATGCCACCATTTCTGCTGGTGGGGCAGGGCCATGTTGATGTCATAATCTGTGCATTTGACAATGTCTAATCTTACAGCTAGAGGACTCTTCCAAGTTGTGAAGTCTTAGTCTAAGACAGTTTGGTTCTCTGTAGATGATCTCTAGTATCCTTTGACAATCGTAAGAAGTTACTCTGGCCAGGCCCATAGCTACCGCAGGGCCCACGGGGCCCGGCCCCCTAGCAGTTTTTATGGGGCCCCTTCCTGAACCTCAGCTCCCCTCCCCCACCTCCCCCCAATTGCCTGTCAGCAGGGAGGACAAGGGCAGTGATTTCAGAGGCGGCGGAGGCACTAGTAGCAGCAGTGGTGGTGAAGCTGGGCTGAGAGAGCTGCCCAGGCAGGCAGCGAGCATGAATGGTGGGGAGGAAGCCTACATTTCGGACTCCCACCAAACACTTGCAGCGCTGCCCGCCAGCAGCAAGTAAAGCCCAGCCAGGCAAGGCAAGGAGGCAGGTGGGCACTTCCTCTAGCCCTGGCCAGGTGCACCCAAATGCGCTCCAATGCACTAACAAGCCTGCACACCGCACCTTCATTTCCAGCCTGGCCATCGCAGACCTTGGGAGGGAGCTGAGAGTGGAGATCATGCTGCCCCTGGTGCTGCGCCGCAGGAAGAAGCACTAGGGCTTCTTGGGGAGGAAGGGGGCTGAATGCTCCGCAGGGAAGGCCTGTCTTTGCGGGGGAGGGAGGGAGGGAAGCTGTGGTCACTGCAGCCTGGAGCCTTTGATTGAATTAGCTGGCAGGCCCCTCCCCCAGACCCTCTCCCCCTAAAATCCTTAGCTACAGGGCTAACTCTGTCCATATGTTCAGAGATACTTTGGTTGTTACTATTCTGTCCCTGACAAGATCCAAATACATGACATGGCAAATAATAGCTTCTATACCCTTACTACTGTTTTTCTGTCCATTTAAGTAGTGATCAGGAATCAGTTATCCTTAAGAAACTCTTCAAGATGACAGATGTGGACCAATCTTTGTGCAGTTTCCACAGTGCTGGTTTTGGCCCTGCTCAGCACAGCTCTGTTTTAATCAGCCACGTAGCTAGGGAATTCTTTGGGAGGGGGCCTCGGGGGGGGGCACCAGCTAATTAAATGAAAGTACAGAGCAGGTGGTAAGTTGGAGCACTTTGGGGGCAGCCCAGGAGGGAGGGCCCCCAGAAGAAACACAAGGGGGCCAGGCCCCGTGGGCCCCATGTTAGCTACGGGCCAGGTTTTAATCCACACACAACTGAGAGCTGTTGTGGGCTGGCTTTATGATGTAAAAGACATACACAAATTGTTTGTCAACAGTTTCAGTAAACTTTCTATTTACTCTCCCCCCTCCCTAAGTGTCTGCTGCATACTTATCAAGGGTCAGTGACGTCACAGGGTGTGAACTCTGCTCAGGACTTACCTCTTTGTTGTGAGAGGCTCCTTCGATGAATCTGCTCCAGTCAGCTGTGTGGCATGGTGCTTTAAACTTCTGTTGTAGCATCATTACAGAAATAATAGCTTGTGTTCTTAGACTAGACTGAGCCTTGGTATTCAAGGGGATTGTGTTTGCCAGTGGATTTTGTGCCATTAGAAGACTCCATTCAGATGCATTCAAATGTTATAATTAAATAATTCCGTGGCAGAGGGCCCAGCCCTTGGAAAAATGACTGAATAGAGCCTACAGTATTACATTTTATCATCAGGAGTTAGGAAGCAAACAGGTTAAGCTTGCTTGGAAAGCATTGTGCAGAGTCTTAAAAGTACTTTGTTAAATAAGATATTCATCAGCAAACTTCTAAAAAATTCTTCAAAACTTCACTAAGCAGCGAAGAAAAACCAAAATGGTGAAAATGGAAACAATATCATGCAGAGAGTTTTTAATCCCCCTAAGAACATGTCCATTACTTCTTTCTGCAGTTACAGTGCTGCTTTTGCCTTCCTGCATTAGATTTTTGGAACTCTTCTAAACCCCTACATTTGGAGTTATAGAACAAGGAAACATTTCTGCAAATATTTTATATGAGGCAGTGAATTTGGCTGTATAATCCTCTTTCCTTTTCCCTGAAGACTCTGCTAATGTTACCAGTGCACTACTGTTTCACTGGAGAGGTGATTTGATATAGCTGATTGTACAAATGGAACACTGTGGCTGATTTTTTCATCGGTCACCATCCCAGGTATTAGGTCAGATGTGTGGATAGCACAGCCTGACAGAGGTTGTTGCTGGAATAAATCCTGTTCGTGTAAAACAAACTCTCTTTTTCTTTTAAAAATGAAGAAATTGGCATATTTAGCCTGACCAGTTCTTCTCACAGGATAAGGGGTTTATGACAGCTATCCTTGTAGAGATCACAATTCCAGACCCCACAGTTGTGGGGACCTCAGGCCCGCTGCTGAGACCATAGCACCAGAAAACCAAAGGGCTCATAGGGGCTACAGCAGAGCCCATCAATGGAACCTGCCCTTCACCAGGGATTCCATGGGCATCCCCAGGGTCCCTGGGTCAGAGGGGTGGAGAAGTCGCTCAGCTCGGATGGCTGGAGTGCCCAGTTGGCTGCTCTGTAAACAAGACTTGTGATGATCATGATCCATCATGAGATTTTGCTGGATGCTGGACTAAGTCCAGTTGTAAATACCCACAGGATTTTGGCCCTGGTGCCAGCTGTATATAATTGATTTAATAAATAGCCCCAGTCCTGTTGGGTAATTGTAGTATCAACAGCTTCACTAGTGCTTGCTATAGCCTGCCTTGATTCCTGTCTGTCTATACTACCCCCCCCCCCACTTGAAGATTAACCTGGAAAATGTGGAAAGTGATGAATCAATGGATTTTTTTTTACAGAGGCTTAGATCTTCCTTTAGTAAAGTCTCCACGGCCATCATTGGCAGATGCCAGATTGTTTGAAACTATAGAGCTTAATTCCTTGCTGTCTTAATGGCCTTACAATCAGTAAGTAGTATCTTTACTAAGATTTCCCACTCCAGTGTGGAATTCTTTGGGCTTCAGAGAATGGGGGAGCAGAATGTCAGATGAATCTGCGCACTTAACCACTACACCAAACTGGAGGAGGAGGAGGTGGTTCCTGTGGCCCAGTCTAGACTTCCCCCCAGGAACTCTAGAATAGATTACTACCAAAAGTCATTACGACACTGGAACTAGCTTAAACCCCAAAAGAAAAGGAGGAAGAGGACTCAGGTTTCCCTGTAGGATCAGACAAAACCATGGCCAAATCCATCACCAAAACAACAGTGGTACCACTGCCAGCAGCCTTCTATATCTTGAAGGCAGAGTGGGAACATCCAGCTAAGCCTAAGGCCACTCACCTGGCATTTGGGAAATTCTATTCCTTGATTCCAGAAGTAATCCTAGTGCAAAAGACATTTCTGTTCCACTCACAAAGGCTGCATTCTGGGCTAGACTGAACTGGCCCCTGTGTGAGAGCTAGACCAACAAAAGTACTTCGAGATTTAAAAAGCCACTGCTTGAGTTGCACGTGAAACACCTTTCCATGGAGCTCTGCATATAAAACATTTTCCCAACAATATTATTTTGTGACAAATCCTGCAGAAAAAATAAAATGTGGCTTTCAGGCATACTTACTTTATGATTAACAAGGGACCTCCATATTGCAGCTCATGAATGCACATTCACTTAAACATGATGAGGGTTTATGGAGCTACGTATTTGAAGACGGGATCTGGCCTGGCTGAATGAAATCATGCATTCATGGTAGATGGAAAAACGTGGGAAGTGGAGCAATTCATCTGCAATCAAGGCACATTTCTTGTGTCTGACATTGCATGCTTATCTACATAAGAAAGACCGCCTTGTCATTGGCAGAAGTTCCTATATCCGTGCTTTGTATACAGTAAACTTACTAATGATACAACTTAGTGAATCAAGGCATTCGGTTCTTTATATTGAGCCTAAGGCCGGCTGTTCTCCACATGTCCTTGAGTTGACCTGAGTTTGTGGAATGGCAGCATCGCTATACTGCTGGGAGGTACTCATTTTGTCATGAGGCAGAATGGTCAGTCATGTAACGTTAACAAACTATGTAACCTCTCTAGTGAAGTAAAGATCTGGTTGACATGGGGCACATTTTGAACAGCAGCAGTCAGGAAAGTGTCAGGCCCCAAGATCAATTTCTCCTGCAGTATGCAACATTCACAGTTTCATGGTACCTCTTGTGCATTTGGCACTTACTGTATCTAAATACAAATAGGAAAGTGTGAATGGTACAGGATACAATGATGTCTGTTAAGCTTTCTCCTCCCTTCTTTTTCTGTCCTGCTGTTCCTTTGCTGTCCTTACTAAAACTAGAGCATTGGTGTCCAGATAACAAAAGGTCAAGTTAGCCAACACCCCCAAACCCTTACTCTGAGTGCAGTTAACCCTCCAGCTATTTTCTGCTGTCCAGATCTCTGCCAAACATGTCAGTTTGGATGTTAAACAATTTGGTATTCAAATGTTTGCAATCCTTGAGATATCATCTTCAATCTTGTGCTGAAGAAATGGCATTAAACTTTTTAAATACTGTGGTATTTTAGCTTCCACAACTCTGCTCCTATTCAGAGTTACAGTCAATGCACACTTGATTGTTGTATGTGCACTAAGTAGTTCTCATGTTACAAAGTGTATAATGTGTGGTACAAAGCCAATATTTATCCAGGTACTGGTCCCTGGTTTCATTTGTTAAGTGTGTGTGCAGTGGCTCTTACAAACAGATGTTTGCACATTGAAGATATATCTCCATTCACTGTAAGGTGAACAAAACTACTGTGTCATACAGGTCAAATAAGTTATTGGTGGAGGGGGAATACAGAGAACAAAGCCAGCATATAGAACAGGACAATTTCTGTCCATGCAGCTTTAATGCCGTTGTATGTGAAACTGCGCACACAACATACACACCCTCCTAAGTTGATGTTCTTGGATGTTCAGAATCATTTATCAAAATTAATTTCCATCAACAACTTGCCTCAGCAAAGTCACCCCAGGATAACCAGCTCAGTTTTGCAAACTTCGTTCCTCGCACTCTTACCTGTGTTTGATAGCACTTATAACCTTTCTGCTATTGACAATTGTTGCCCTTGAAGGAAGACATAAAAATGAAAGTGTTAAGCTGATATTGGCTTTATGTGTAGTCTTCCAAAACTGAGCAGTACACTAATTCTTTGGAAGTGACAATTAAGAGAATAAATAATTGTAAATACTAGATGGACTCAAACATATGTTCCTCTATAGATTCTGCTCTATGTAAAATGCACGCTGGGCTGCTTTCCTATTTGGGCATTTCCCATATTTCAGCCACCTGACTTTGTGCCCCCCCCCCCCCGTTTCTACATTGTTATCTTGTATTCATGCACAAATCCTGAACAGCCCATTCCTTCCTCAAAAACAAACACATAACAAAATGCTTTATTTTAAACCAGTAAAAAAGGTGTTTCCCTGGCACAGTGCTACTGCATTTTGTTGGTGAACTACCCTGTAGTTGTTGGGAAATCTTCCCCACCCTCGCCTAACTTTGTTAGCACCAATAGAATTTTGTTTTTAAAAATCAGGGTAAGGTAAGTAAAGTGCAGTGACCTAGCATTGTTTCAGCAGTACAAGGCCATTGTTCTGACCCTCTGTGAAATCTGTGGGTATGTCTTCCCCCTGCCTTCCTTCATGACTTCTCCTGTTTTTTGTGGGGAGGGTGGATGGAGACTACAGAACAGTGCATTACATAATTGATCGCTCAATCCTGCAGGGCTGCTGGCTCTGAGCGATTTACAGTTACACAGGTTTTCACAAGGGACTAACAATGATAGGGGTAAGGTAGGACAACATATAATTCTTTAAATCGCACACGTTTGCAGCCGACGGGGATTTTGTTCAGCTGTAGGCTTTAGTCATGTTCCGGGCGGCATTCATTTCAGCTTGGCTTGATGACGTTAGTTCTTCTTGGGCTGGCTTTGAGTCATAGCGCTGCACTGCCACCACCTGGCCGGATTGGCCCATTACAGGCTTCTTGATGCCGAAGAGGTCTTTTTTCCAGGCTTACGAGCTTACGAGATGGACATTCCATTCACCGGCTAACACCTCCCCTACAGGGATTTAGTGTGCTCACCCTCTCTTGAGTGGTACCCATTTTATCTACTTGCCGAAGCTTTCAAACCGCTGGGTGGACGGCGGTCATAAAATGGCAGGTCATCAGTGTATATCATCTCTGCTGGAGAGGGAGTGACTGCCTTTTGCTACTACCAAAGCTTTAATAATTTTTTTAAGAGAAAGTACTCAGAAATTGCATTGCAGGATTTCTGCTGAAGTACTATCTACTTCATTACTCCCGTGCAGGAATTGGAATAACAGATGAGAATCACCCTCATCCCCAGCAAATTTTTACAGCATTCTGGATAGTAAGCCCCTCCATAACTGCTCTAAAGGTGCCATCTGTCAAATAACTAATAAGGGAAAATGCTCTGCAAGTTGTGCTTATTACTTGCTGCAAGCTGAGAAGAAACAAACAAATTGCTCTACATACCAGTCAAGCAAGCACTTGTCTGTATTTGTTCATGGGCTAAAACAGAAATCTCCTTAAAACTCTTAGCTTGAGGACTTTTTATAGGTTTTTGCAGAAAAGTACGACTGTGGTAGAGCTGAGGCATGTTCCTGCTGTTCTTGTCAGCTGTCTCAGAAGCCTCACTTGCCTTTTCTTTTTTTTAAAAGTGAGTTCTCAATGCATTCATTTATATACTGGATGGGGGAGGCTGGCAGTGTGCTATGAATGCTGGGTGGTCACACTTAAAGCAAGTAGAAATACAAGAGCAGTTTTAGTAGAATGCTTTAAGTCCCCGTGTGACTTAAAACACATCTTTCAAGACTGCCATCCAAGGAGCATGCATGTTACAGCTCTATGCGGGAACAGAGCAGCCTATAGGCAAATGCCTTGGGGCCCTAGGCTGATGTGATAGCAAATCATGGTTTTCTGCTACAATAATGCATGTTTATGATAACTCTTTACTTCCTGGGTTTTTTTTCCAAACTGTAGCTTGCCACTATATTGAAATTGCCAAACTGTCCATTATTGTTTACCCAACAAAACTTTCAAAGCGGCAGCAAACTTGGAAAAGTACAATCCAGTTAGGATGCAACAGTGAATGGCAGTTTAGTGAAAAGCAGGAAGTAATGGATTTTATTGTATAACATAGGGATTCAGGGGCTTGCCTTGCAATGGCTTGCTTCCTTTCTCCAAGGTCGGGGACAAAGGGTGGCACTAGGGGAACAGCAGTCCAGGAGGCACCCACTGGATTGTGGAGTGCCTCAAGCGGCAGTGCTTTCCCCGATGCTATTCAGCATCTATATGCACCCCCTTGCCCAGATTGCCCGGAGGCATGAGCTGGGTTGTCACCAGTATGCTGATGATACCTGGCTTTATCTGATGTTGGGTGGCCAGTCCGAGTCCGGACCGGAAGATCTGGACCAGGCTCTACAAGCCTTGGCTGGTTGGCTTAGACTGAGCCGGCTGATACTGAATCCGACGAAGACGGAGGTCCTGTGCTTGAGTCAGGGCAATTTGGGGGTAGGGATCCCACTCCCGACCTTCGATGGGGCACCGTTGGTGCCAGCGCTGGAGGTTAGGACCTTGGGAGTGCTCTTGGATGCCTCCTTAACAATGGAGGCCCAGGTAGCAGCCATTGCCAGGGCGGCATTTTACCATCTTCGGCTGATTAAGCAGTTGGCTCCCTTCCTTGACCACAATGACCTGGCAACAGTGATCCACGCGATGGTCATCTCGAGACTAGACTACTGTAATGCTCTCTACATGGGACTGCCCTTGTCGGAAATTTGGAAGCTATAGCTAGTGCAGAATGCCACGGCCAGGCTTCTGATGGGACTCCCCAGGTGGGAGCACATCCAGCCGATGCTGAAGACAGTGCACTGACTGCCAGTAGCATACTGAATTTGCTTCAAGGTGCTGGTTCTTACTTTTAAAGCCCTATATGGCCAGGGTCCGACATACCTGAGGGACCGCCTTTCCCCATACATACTCCAGAGAGCACTACGGTCAGGGTCTCAAAATCGACTGACCCTCCCGGGTCCCAGGGAGACCAGACTTGCTATTACCAGGGCCAGAGCCTTTTCAGTGGTGGCTCCATACTGGTGGAATGAGCTCCTGGAAGAGATCAGGGCCCTGCAAGACATAGCTCTTCCACCAAGCTTTCAACTAAGTAGCCGGCCCCATTTTTACCACCAACAAGAGCCTTGGCCCTTGGCTTTGACATTTAGCCTTTACAGCCGCTTGCATTGGAAGATCATTGAGCAGAATAACTATTAATTTTTGTATGCATTCTTATAGCACACCATCTTAAACATCTATTCAAACATCATCAGCACTTTAAGAATTATTTATTCATTTATAATGGAATTGTTTTTAGATGATTTTATGTCACTTTTAATTGTTATTATGCACTAACTTGTGTAAGCCGCCCTGAGCCTGCTTTGCAGGGAAGGCGGGGGTAAAAATTAAATAAATAATAAAATAAAATAAAATAATGGGCAGGGGAGATCCCGTGAGGAAATCTGAAGTGTCTTCTGGGCTCATTGACATCCTGGTATGCAGTAGATCCAGGTGGTATCTGAAGAAGTGTGCTTGCATACAAAAGCAGAATCCTGATGGTTCTGCAAAGATTGGAACTTTATGGGGGGGGGGTGTAAGGTGATGAGCTGCAGCTAAAACAGAAGGAGCAGCAGTCTGATGTGATGCAGGTAAGCTGTGGGTTGTACATAGCAGCGTCTGCTCTCCTTCATTTATGCAAGAAACCGGTGCTTTTGAAAACTATACGATATGTACCTTCTCCACTAGCAAAGTGATTTCTGCTTCCCCCCAATCTGTGATGCAGATTCCTTTGCTGAATCCTCAAAGCTTGGAAACACAGATTTTTTTTTAAAAAAAGGTTCTGATCCTGCTGGCAGAGGGTGTTAGTTTAATTTGTATTGCAACTAGTTTCTTGTGCACTTCTGTTTACTGCACATCTGGTGTACTTTCAGCCATGCTTTTGCTGCCGTAGACACCCTTGCAATATTTTTGATGACAAAGCTCCTTGATCAGCATATTTGATCACACATCTGTATGCTTTTTCCCCTCCCTCTCTAGGGATATCAGTATGAACAATATCACGAGGTTACCAGAGGATGTATTCAGGAATTTGCCGTACCTTGAAGAGCTGTGAGTATTAATTTAACCTGCCTTTGTGATACATAGAATGAGCAGAGATGTCTGAATGTGCATGTAAAAAAATAAGTGTGAGAATAAACAACAAACAAAGGAAGCATTGTACCTAATACTGGTTTTTTTTAAAAAATCCAGTATGTGCTTCTAAGCCACAGTGCCACATACATGGGACTTTTTAATAGTAATTATTTTAATTATGATTGCAGTGATGACATAGTCTAATTACAATTATTATCCAAAGGTAACATAGGGACTCTGCAATTACAACTGCTTTGAATAGAGCTACCAGTGGCTGATTGCATATGTTCTATAAAATGTGGTCGTTAACTGTGTTCTCTCTGCCTAGACTGGGGCAGATATAATTGGAAGAGTGGGGAGGGGAAAGAGGTATCAGAATGCATTGCAAAAGAAATTGAGGCTTTGTGGGACAGGTTTGTTGAGGTTTTTTCCTGTTCGTGTGGCAATAAGTAGATCAGATAGTAGATCTGGTAGATCAGATAGTAGATCTGGTAGATCAGATTTGCTCATGAACATATGAAGCTGCTGCATGTGGAATGAGATGAGCTAAGTTTCTTCTGCCTGGCAGTGACTCTTCAGGGTCTCAAATGGACATCTTTCACATAATCTAATCCTTTTAAATGCCAATGCTGGGGACTGAACCTGGGACTTTCTGCATGCAAAGCAGATACTTTGCCACTAAGGTCAAACTACATGTTCCCTGTGACATGACTTGGGTCAGTTTCCTCAACCCAACTGGGTGCTTTTTGCAAACAGATGGACATTGGGGAGCTAATGTTCTTTGCCATGACAGAGCCCAGTTTGGCTTAGGAACGTGACACAGGCAATGAAAGGCTTCAGCCTTCCCCCCCTGCACCATTTTTCCAAGCTGAAATGGACATGGGGGCATATTTTCCTGCTGTGGGGCTCTATTTGCTGTAGTGAGTGCACCCCAACCTGACTCATGTCAGAGGTAACGTGTAGTTTGGCCCTAAACACAGCCGCCTCTTTCTCTCTTGTTCACCAAATCCATCCTGTTTCCTCATTCTTGGTACTGAGTGATGTTCGTTGGTCAGTGTAGGGCACTAGGATTGCCTGGGAACTGGCTGGAGACGTACCAGGTTGGAGGGGCCCTCACCAGTGACATAATGACTTTACTTCCTGTGTGCCTGGAATTGATGTCAGCGTGTCGCTAGGGATGCTCTATCATTTGGGCAAAACTGATACACTTTTCCATCCCTTATCACTTCTGGTTTAAACTGGAAATAACGTAGGTGCACTGGCACAACACCAGTACACCAGGCCTTTCCTCCTCTCCAATTCATTCCACTGATGTCTAAGGCACCAGTGGGCATAAAAGTGAATTGTTGGGAGGCCTCCTGCTATATTAGTAGGCCTGGCATTCCTAGCATAGCACACATCTATATGAAAGGGATTTTGAATTATGAACTAGGAGGAGGAGAGCTCAAAGCAGAAAATAATGGGCTATAGTCTCCCTCTTTTCCCACCACTTGTTATATCTTCGCATTTCTTAAATGTATATTATCAACTTGGGACATATCTTATCGGCTCCTTCTCTTCCCTTCTTTGCATGTCATCTGTGGCTTTGAAATTTCCTCCAGGGACTTCGTTCTTGCTTCTGGGCCAGTCTAGTTAATGACATAAATCTGTTGACTGATGTCCTTTAAAGGTGACATATTTTTTTACAATAATTTTTATTGAAGGTAAAACATACAATTCCATCAAACGTTTTAAACTCTTTTTTCCTTTTTGTTGATGTGATCTTTAAAGGTGCCATAGCATTATAACTCCTGAATTTATTACAAACAAATACAAATACAGTACCTTTATTGGCATAAAACCTGAATTTATTAAAATCTGATAGCTGGTGTTTGGAGACTGAATGTTTGGTTCAGAGGCAAAATCGAATCGTAATTTTGAGCAAGTCTGTGGTAGAATCCAATACAAATACTGCCTCTGTATAATTTTAAAAGTTAGAGGAGCAAAGGGAGGGAAACAGTCTTTTCCCTTGTTGCCCCAGTAATCATTGCCTCCAAAGTAATTTTTTAAAGGCCTGAAAGGCTGGAGTGTCTTTTTGTGGTGTGTGTGTGGTGAGATAGTAACTTCAATAGTTACATTAGTGTGTGTTTTTAAATGTTTGGGGTCACTTAGATAAAAGGTAGTTAGAATAAGCTAGTGGCTGTAATCCATAGATTCAAATAGCCATGTGCAAGTAGTAAAAGTTCGTAGGAAGGAGGAGTAAACTGTGTTAGAACAATGGAAAATATACCATAGTATAGCAATTTGGGAGCTGCGGTGGCTCAAGTGGTTAAGACGCTGAACTTCAGGCTGTGGAAGGTCAGTAGTTCAGCAGTTCCAGACCCAGGTGCCGCAAGACGGAGTGAGCTCCCGTCTCTAGTTCCAGCTCCTGCCAACCTAGCAATTCGAAAGCAAGACATTGCAAGTAGATAAATAGGTACCACTTCGGTGGGAAGGTAACAGCATTCCGTGCGCCTTGGTGTTTAGTCATGCCGGGCACATGACCACGGAAATGTCTTCGGACAGCGCTGGCTCTTTGGCTTTGAAACGGAGATGAGCACCACAACACTAGAGTCGGATTCGACTGGCTTTCGAGCAAGGGAGACCTTTACCTTTACCTATAGCAATTTGGTGCCAATATCTTAAATCTGGTATGCCACTGCTCCTGGTTAATTGTTAGAACTTCAAAGTAAGATCTCACAAAGACTAAATCTGACACATCAGGCATTTAATAAAAGGAGTGGCAACACCTAATAACTCTTGTTCTCTCATGACAATGTATTTTTTAAAAGAGTGTGCATGCAGTCACATCCCACAACAGTAGATTCCAGTACCTCTCCTTGAGTCTCACTCCAGCGGGGAGCTTTCTTGCATCGTGCACACTTGGCAGATCTTGCATCGTGCACACTTTTGGTAGTGGATTCTGCCATTTTAATATTTTTGTTTATATATTTATTTTAACCCCCCTTTCAATTTATCATTGGCTGGGTCTCTCAAATCCATTCTGCCCTCAGCAGCCATTTCCTCCAGCATAAGGGTGCTGCATTGGAAGAAGGCTCCTTGTGCTGGAGGAGAGTGCTGCTGCTGGCAGAATGGATCTGTGGGATCTAGCCCAATGTCTTAGCTGTAGCCTGCCCACTTTTCATAGCAACCCCGGCTGTTACAGCAGTGCAATGTGATATACTCATCCAGAATGTGGGACCCCTAGTTTAATCACTTCTACTAGGGCTCTTTTTGTAGAAAAAGCCCAGCAGGAACTCATTAGCATAATAGGCCACACCCAACAGCAGAAACTCATTAGCATATTAGGCCACACCCCTGACAGCACAGCTCATTAGCACATTAGGCCCATGTTACCAGAAGTGTGGTTATCCAGTCACACTCACCTTTTGCTTGTTATTCTGTTTACCTTGTTTGTTGTCAAAACCCAGAGCTTTTTTGTAGCAGGAACTCCTTTGCATGTTAGGCCACACACCCCTAATGTAGCCAATCCTAATGAGTTTCTGCTGTTGGGTGTGGCCTATTATGCTAATGTGTTTCTGCTGGGTGTGGCCAACATGGGAGCCAGCCAGAACTCCGTTCCTGTGCGTTCCTGCCCAAAAAGGAATACCAGGATTATGTGATGTGGAGGCAGGCATTGGCAAACCACCTCTGAATGTCTCTTACCTTGAAAGACCCACCAGGTGTTGCCATAAGTCAGCTGTGACTTGATGGCAGAAACAAAGCAAAAAACCCAACCCTCCTATGCATATCCCACGAATGGCAATTACTGTGCTCTTAACCCAGGGAAATCCTAATTTATCTATTGCAGTTAAAACTGGAACCTACCCTTTTAGCTTAAAGAGTTGGCATAGGTGTGTAAACTGGTGAGTCTGATTTACCCTCCCCGGACCCAAGGATGCCAGGCTGGCTATAACCAGGGCCAGGGCTTTCTCGGTGGCAGCTCCTCTCTGGTGAAATGAGCTCCCAGAAGAGATCAGGGCCCTGCAGGACCTTATGCAGTTCCGCAGGGCCTGCAAGACGGAGCTCTTCCACCAGGCTTTCGATTAGGAGCTGCCCCCGATGAAGAACCCTGCTCCCTGAAGACATCAGAACAGCCTGTGCCAGTGGCTTAAAGATCAGATCTATGGGTGACCGCTAGGATAGGGTACTGAAGGTCAGACACCATCTTTTAATTCTTTTAATTCAGTTAATCATTTGATTAATGCCCTTGTGAGCTGCCCTGAGCCCATTGGGGAGGGCGGGATATAAATATGAAAAATAAATAAATAAATAAATAATTATTAGCATTATAATGTTAGCACCTTTTAATGTTGGATTGTTTTATATGGTTTTAGGATCATTAAAATTGTCTATTTGTTGTTTTTATTCCTTTGTAAGCTGCCCTGAGCTGGTTGACTGTTCTCAGTGCTTAAACCTAAGTGCTTTGAAATAGATTTAGAATTGTTTGTATGCTTTTTTAGTATCTGTTTTTGACTAGCATACCTGTTTCCTTCCCTTCCCTTGTTACTTATAGACTTACAATAAAAATGTTTTGAGCTCCTGGGATTCATATTTTTCCATGTAGGTAATGAAGTAGTAAAACCAAAGTAGGTGGGAGTGTAGTCTTTGTGCAATGTCTATAAACTTGGGGTGTGTCATAAACAGAGGAAAACAGAACCTTTAGCCATCATGTACTTTATTGCACAAGACCCAACGTATCTTGTTGCAAAGTATAATGGAAGGCGGGGTGGTGGTGGTGAAGAGCTTTAGTCTCGCCTATGGCTTCTAAGAAACCCAGAAGAGCTTAATGTATTGCTCACATTTCTTCTTTGAGCTGTTTAAGCTTCATAGTTGTCACATGGGTTCCATTTTTTTAAACCCGTTAACAGTCTAACATATTTCTGCTCTTTTTGCTGCAAAATAAAGGATTTAAGGTGTGTCACCTCTAGTTCCAAAACTACAGCTGATATGAACACTGGAATCAAATGAAAAGCATACCCTTTCATGTACTGAGGAAATCAGAAAGCACACCAAATATACAACTTCTTTCTTCCCAGTAAGCAGCAGTTCTCCAGTGTGGGAATTGGGAGGGAAGAATCTGAAATCCCCAGAAGCAAAGAAACTAGCTACTCACCAACCTACTTAGTCCAAGCTGTGTCTGATTTTTTTTTTTTAAACGAAAGGCCCCACCCAAGGACAAAAGCCTCAAGGAAAGCTGCAGTAAATAAGTAAGCATGTTTTTCTGATATATATTGCTGACCTTAGATACAGTGTTAGTTCACAGAGAAGAGACTTCGTTGGCAAGCCTGAACCATCCTCTGCATAATACGTAAAAGACTGTGGTAAAGCACAATATTCTCAGTTAGCCCTCAGAACTGGAACAACTGGTGGGTGGGTAGATGCTTCAGGGCACTGTCTACATTGCAGTGCAGCAGACTTGCATGGGTGCAAGTTACAAAGCCTGTGCCTCTCTAGAATTAAAAAAAAAAAGCTTGAGCACTGCATAACTGTTACTGCAACTGAATTGCAAATGGGAGCTGCGCTATGATTCCCACCCATTGCTTTTTAAATGACAGTTATCCTATTTTTGGACTGGGTTGTCTTCTGGCCACAAAATTAGAAACAAACTTGTATTCACATACTTGTTGACAAAGCCCTTTTTGCAACAAGTGTCTTCAGTCTTTGTCAGAGCCATTTCTTTGTCTTCTACCACCTCCCAGGTTTTTTCTCTTTCATAATCTCTTTAGAAATATTTTTAATTGCACAATGATTGTAAGGATTGCCCAGATGGATTAGATCCTGCTAGTTCAAAACTCTGCTTTTGTAATAGAAACTAGCCAGATAAACTCTTAGGGCATGATAAGTTATCTCCTGTTGTCAGTTCCTGATCTGGTGATCAGATATATTTCCTTTGTTAATAGAGGTTCCATTTAGTTGATATGGTAATTAGCTGTTGGTGACACAATCTAACCTGCCTCACAGGGCAGGTGAAGGTAAAATGGAAACTGTCCTGACCTCTTTAGAGAAAGGGTGGGGTTAAAATATACTAAATTGAAGTCTTGTCTAGCCAGAGCCTATTTCTGTTTTATATGTCATCTGTTGCTCAGTACAGGAAACCCAATGCATTCTAACTGTTAGGCCTGCTAGAAAACCTCTAGAGAGGGAGAGTCCACCCATCACTAGATAACTTGTCCCCATTGTCCCTTCTTCCACCTTATCCATGGAGCATTTAAGGAACTTACTGGGCACTCCATGCTTTGTGGATTTTCTCCCCAACAGATTTCAGAGTAGTTGAAGTCTCCCATTATCACTAACTCTTGCTTCCTTAAAACACCTGTAATTTATTTCCAAAAATTACCATTCATAGCCATCCTTTTGTTCGGCTTTCTATAGGAGACTCCAGCCATAAAATATATTGTTGTTGTTGTTGTTAGCCATTTAGTTGTGTCCAACTCTTGATGGTTCTGTGGGCCAGTTCTCTCCATGTTTTCAGATCTTGTACTGTTTCTTTGAGTCGTTCCATGTTCAGGCTGGTATCAACTTTTATGTGTTCTTTGGTGGCCCAGTTTCCTTTTGCCGCTAACCAATCCAAGCATAATTGATTTTTCTAGTGGGTTCTTCTGCATGACATGGCCAAAAT
Organism: Gekko japonicus; assembly: GCF_001447785.1. NCBI lineage: Eukaryota > Metazoa > Chordata > Lepidosauria > Squamata > Gekkonidae > Gekko > Gekko japonicus. Next base: position 430,822 of record NW_015175398.1, on the reverse strand, counting down.
AAGTCAGTTGCAGTGTTATGATTTTTCCTTACAATGACATGTCTGGTTTTATGCGTTCCAATACTTGCTTGTTTGTCACCTTTGCTGTTCAAGGAATGTGCAGGAGTCTTTTCCAGCATCACAGCTCAAATGAGTTGATCTTCCTTCTGTCTTGCTTCTTCATGGTCCAGCTTTCACAGCCATAGGTTGCTATGGGGAACACAATAGCACAGACTAATCTGCATTTGGTTACTAGGCTCATGTCCTTGCTCTTCCATATTCAATTCATGCTCGTCATTGCTGTGTGACCCAGCATAATTTGGCATTTTATTTCTGGACTGCATTTGCCATTTTGGTTGATTTATGATCCTAAGAAAGTGAATTCTTCCACACATTCGATCTCTTCATCGTCAACTGTTATTTTGATATTTCTCTTCTGCTCGATGGTCATGAACTTGGTCTTTTTGATGTTTAGGAAGAGGCCAAACGTCTCACTTTCCTCTTTGATTTTCTTGATCAGGTATTCCAGGCCTCCTTTAGTTTCCGAGAGGAGGGTTGTTATTAGCATTAATGCAGATCTGCTCATTTCACATTCACTATAACTAGATTTTTTATTGCTTTTCTTTATGATGTTTTGGATAGGTGATTAGTGCCTTGACAGAGACTGCTTACTATTGCAAGGGAAGTCATATAGAGTTTTAGCTTACACATGGCTGAAAAGCAGGATGCGTATATGACTCCCACGTCTGCTTTGCTTTTAGTTACTTCAGGCATTCTATAAAGTGTCCCTAGAAATTTAAAAATATTTATGAATGTAGAGAGATTTCTCAGATTCCTGTGCAATAGATTTTCATCTGGAAGTAATTTACAAATGGCTGAAATGGTATGGTCAAAATCTATAAGGAATGAGAGACCACCAACTGCTTTGCCATAGCATTTAATGATGTGTGTTCTCTATAGAAGGTTAATATGAATACACAGCAGTCTTGAATGTGATATGGAAACTAGAAATCCTGGGAGTGTTGGCCACATTTCTTTACCTCTTTTACAAGGTGTTTATAGTTCTGTACAAGCAATGATTGATACATTTGTTCTAAAGAGAATTAAGTGATATAAAATGTCTATAGCTACTGCTGGTATTGGACCAGGATTTTTGATGCAGGCATGTACAAGGTATGAATAAAAACTCTATGTAACTTGAACGTTTGGTACTACCACATTAACAGAGGTAGGCTCCATAAAAGATAGCACTGCTTCATTTTTATTTATTTATTTATTTAATTAATTCCATTTCTACCCCGCCCTTCCCGCACGCAGGCTCAGGGTGGCTTACAAGGCACAAGTGCTATAAAACCAAATACATTAAAAACAGCATAAAGTACACTTACAAGATACATGGAGGACTAAAATTACATTTTCTCCATTACATGATAGGAAGAGGTCTGAGATTGAAATCAGAAGGGAGAGGGGCGGCCTAAGCCGTGTTGTTTGGCAGGTATGACTACTAAAGTTCAGTCAAGAAAGCAGAATCCTATATCTTCTGCATTAAAACCTCTAGTCTTGCTCAAGCCCTCCTCTCTTGGTCAAGCTGAATGGTCATGATCTGGTAACTGGGAGAATGCATGGTTCAGGTCCAATGTCTACTATGATGGCCCATTGACCTGGCTCACTCCTGATGAAGCCTGCAGTTTTGAACCAACAAAGACTGTAGACCTTCTTCTATGTACATGTATGCTTAGGATTACGGACTAAAACATTTAATCAGCTGATATCATGTCGGGTTTAGCCAGGAGACTGCTACTAATGAAAAAGTCTTCATGTGGCTTATAAATAGAAGTGAGGAAAATTCTAGTGTGGTCATTCCTGCCAAGGTACAATGACCCTACTCAGATGTTCGGTGTAGTAAAAAATGTTTTTGTAAGCTTTCCCTTACCTATAGACAAGATATTTATACAGCTGCAGAGCTTACAAATGCTATGGGAGAGGGCCATGTGTTGATGTAAGAGGTCACCATGTGATTCAGAACATACAAAAGGAATCCTGGAGGTTTGGCAGCATGTCAGAATAAGAGAAAGAAAGCAGTGTATGAGGCCAAAGATGTTCCGTCATTGTCTGCAAGGCAGTTGGTGAACTCAGCACTGTCAAAATCATTCCACGGTGCTTAAACATTCTACGGCGCTTGATCAAGAAGAAATTGGAACTTTTCCTGTGTGTATATGTATCTGTTGGCTCAAAGAAGTAATTAGACTAGCCTAAATAAAAGCCAGTTTAGGATTGCCACCACTTCCTATTATAGCTGGGACGGAGCCCTCCCTGTGCTTTTTAAAAATACAAAACCCAGGAAAAAGTGGCTTGTGAAGAGGAAGGGCTTGGCTGGACTGCTTTGTTCCTACTTGGCAACTTTCCTCAGCCAAGGAGTTGCTGCTTTGAAGGCTCTCCTACAGCAACCAGCTGTGTGATGCTAGGCTAGCAAGCCCTTGTCTGATGAAGGCTCATGGCAATCTCTGAGACTGTCAATAAACTGGCCTGGTCTAGCCATTTCTTGGCCATTCAAATTTTGGTTCTGGTTTTTGAGCCTAGTCAAGTTACTGAAGGCTCCTCTCCTGGAAATTAATGTCATGCTGACTTGCAGTTTCCCAGAGAGATAAGGGATGAGATGAAGTCAGACACAGGTGCAAGTGAGATCATGGGCCTGGGAGCTTCAAGGCCAGAGACCCAGAGGGAGTTTCACAGTCAACATTCCATCTCATTCGCACAAGGAGCTCTGGGCATGAAAAAGTTGCTTGAGTGTGGGTACGTGCTATCTGCAAAAGTACATGGTCACATGCTTAGCAACACACCTGGTTGGCCAAACAGGATGAGGCCAGCTGTGGGCACTGCAGTCTGACAAAGCAAGACCATTCACTATAGTTTGGACCTTCCTTCCTTCGGTCCTGCCTCCTGGCCATCCTTTTAACTGCATGTTGGGCCTTGTGCATCTGGAAAAACTGCTTCTTGTTCTGTCTGGACTTTGTACCTTCAGTCTGACCAGGTAACATCTGGGTCAGAGAACTGAAGCCTGAATAAGTTTTCTACGATAGCTATGGAGTTTTATTATTTTCTTCCGTACTTTGCACTGCTTCTGTATTTGTATGCTTGTTTTAATAAACCTTATTAGTTATACCCCTGTGGTGTTATTTAGGTTTTGGGGCTTCAATGTGAGCTCAGTACCTTGGTCTATTTTGGCTACAGCAACCAAGTAATTGTGTGTGGAGCTCAACTTGCAAGTGACCCTCAGCCTCTCAGCTGAGCATTCGCTTAGAGGGGCTGGTGTTGGCTTGTTACCATGTTGTGCATTTTTTGCTCTTGACCTTCACCCAAAACCTTCTTGTGGGATGGGAAGCTTTGACACTGTGACATTTGTGGCTTGTGTCAAAGATGCAGTACAATTTGAAAGCAACTTGATTGACAGTGGAACTTATTGTGAGCAAAGTATCTATTTACATATAAGTTGACCATCTTACGGGATTGTTTTGGTTTTGCAGTTTGTCCAAGCAACTTTTTTTTTTTACCTATACCATTTCTGCAGGTTTTTGTGCATGTGTTGCTTTGTATGCTGTTTTTTCCATTAGAGTCTCTGTATGTATCTGCTGATAGCTGCTAATGGTAGCATGAAGGTTCTTGTCAAAAGTTAATTCCACTTTATGAGTGGTACTCACAGTATATAGCATTAGCCTTGTGGAAATTTTCTCAAAGACCTTCAATACGGTCTTCAATAATATCCAGACTAGCATTTTGAAACAGGGATGAAGGAAAGGAACCTATTTGTTGTTAAGTGCAACACCAACTTGTACAAATCTAGATAAATCTCAGGTCTTCTGGGATGTTATCAGATGTAACAAACAATCTCCATATGTCCTTGCCAGAGCCAGCCAGTATATCAAAACAGTATATTCAAATTACCCTGAGGAGTAGTCTTCTAAAGATCCTTTTATTAAAGATCCTTGAAAGAGCCACACCATTATATAAATGTTTGAAAAGAATGTTTGACAGATCTTAATCCACATTCTTGACCAAAATGTTTAATTTGGGATTTTAAAAACATCTTTGTATTCTGTAGAACACTCCCCCCCCATCCTTGACCCTCTACTAAATAACAGTGGATGCACTGTAAAAACTGGCATTAACTCCACATCATACCTCTGAATTAAGGGGAAAAAGGAGCATCATTCTGTTGTCTCAATCCCAGCCTGTGGGACACACAGATATGGAGCAAGCTGCTAATCTTAAGCAATGCTCCCTCTAAGCTGTGGAGTCTTGTGAGCAAGGATTCTACTTTGTGAGCTACTGGCATTAAAGTTGTGAGTGAGTGAGTGATTTGGCTACTGCATAAATTAGTTTGCTCTGGAGCCATCATTCCTTAGCTAAGACAAATGTGTGAGCTGGAGGCTAAAAAACTGTGAACTAGCTCACACTAACTCAGCAGAGGGAACACTGATTAAGTATTTGAAATTGTCCCCTGGGTACTGGTTGTAAATAGTTAAGGAACTGTGCACTGTGGCCTACAGGCCTCCTGTCATAAAAGTCAGCTTCACCCTGGTTTTCCATGCCCTGTGCCATTTGTGTGCCCCCCACCATCTGGATATTTGCTGAAAGACTGTATTCTAAACTCATACAGGAAAATTCATGGTTCTGTGCTCCAGATTAATGAAAGGAAGAACTACTATCATGAACGGCAAAGCACACCTTGGACATCATTTTCTCTGGTATACAGGAGACCATTGGCCTAGAGTCTGAATGACAACAGTCGCTAAAATGAATTAAAATTGCCACTCTGCCCTTTCGCTGAGGTTCTAGGAAACAGTTCTAGCTTGCTTTTCTTTTAATACAATAAAATGGTTTTGAATAATAAGCAAAAACAGGTAATAGAAAAGTAGAGATGACAAAGACAAAAATGCAATTTGACTTTTTCAGAAGCCTTTGAGTGGCTGGTTTGGAAATGAACTTGGCCACATGGCAGCTTGTTAGCTTCGATGTAATGGCACACTTTTCATGTAACCCTGTGGCTGTGGGTTTGGTTCTCCATTGGGGTTTGGTGGGGGAAAATGGTATTTTGTCCCTGTGGGGGAACTGTAGGATAGTCATGAAGGTGAAAAAAGAGTTCGGGGGGGGGGAGAGATTTCTGAAGGGGAAAAGGGGACTGATGAATCTCCCTGGGAGAGAGTTCTGGAACTTGGTACCATGACCCTCCTAATCTCAGAAGGCAGGGGCACCCAAAGCAGGGCCTCCAAAGATGGCCATAATGGTCAGCCAGGTTCATAAGAGATTAGGGGGACCTTTTCCTCAGAAATCCTTCTCTCTTCTGTCAGGACTCTTTTTTCCTTCAGGACTGTCCCCCCAATTTTCCCAGAGGGACAAAATACCTTTTTCCCCAAACCCCAAAAGAGAGACCAAGCCCACAGGGTCATACTTAGAATGGCATTAGGTGTGTTCATTTTATTCTACTAGAAGGCCTAAGTGAAGCCCTCTACTGGGGAGGCCTCCTTTCAGTGGCTACTGTTAAAAAGATTATATGTTTGGCAAACTGACTAGAAAAGCCTTTGCACATTTGGCCAGTGGTGTCCTGTTTCCTGGAACACTGCCAGATTGAAGCAAAACGGAAATGTTATGGATTGCAGTTTTGTTAGTTGGTTTGAAGTGAACGGAACTGAATAAACAGTAGTAGCCTCGAGGTAGGCTCTGTATTCCTTGTTTAAAGTCACACAAGACTTTTATTTTACACAGTAGGTTCTTATTTCCCTCATACACTAAGGTGTGCTTAGTGATATTGCCTGGAACTGTTCTGCTCAGCTTATTTTAAAAGCAAATCAGTCTTAAAGTGTTCTAGAAGTTTACTTAAACTGTAATACCGTCTGATCAACCTAAGTTCAAAACATAGTCCTTTTTACTGAATCGTGTATAACAAGGTTTACTTTTGTAATATGTAAAATGGTAGTTACAAAAAACAATCCAGATTTTGTGTGTGTGAGAGAGAGCCTAATTTGCTCAAACTATACTCTGTGCTATCCCATAGGTTCAAGGCTACTGACATATAAATGTACCAACTGCGATTGTGTGACTTGGTTCCTGCCTTTCTTAATTAAAACATTGCTACAATCTGAATTCCCAACCGATTTCATTCTGTTTGATCCCTGACTCCCTTTCCCCTCATACAAAATTCTCAGCTACTTTGCGTATATGCTTCAATCCAGTTCCTCACCCTGTGGCAGAACCATGTGATCTTGTCCTGCCCCTTCCCTATGCCTTTTCAAGTGTTGGTACAGCCTCCCCATGTTTGTTTCGGCACTTAAGAAGAGGTGTGTGTGCAGGAAACACAAGATTGGGCGAATGCTTCAGCAGTACCAGGTAATCAGCATCAGGCCCTCACATCAGTTTTTAATGGCTAAATTTTCCTCTAAAAAGTTGGTGAAGGCTGTGATACCCCTTTCCACTCACACAGAGTGGATACCACCCTCTTCAGCCTCTCTCTCTCAAGTTACGGGTTATACGGGTTATACGTGGGTCAGGACATCACAAGCTACCCATCTTGTCTCTCTTAAAATATGCAGAGAGCCATGACCTTTTCAAACATCAGGTCCTCTCTCCCACTCCAAAAGACATCCACAGACAGGGTAGCCCTAAAAGCTCTCACTCACACAGAGCTACGGGGGTCGTAACTTATGCTTCAATGTAGTTTATCTGTTTTTATGTAAGCCGCCCTGAGCCGGTTTTGGCTGGGAGGGTGTGGTATAAATTCAGAAAATAAATAAACAAAACACTGTTCCAAGCATTCACTGCCACTATTTATTTATATCCTTTAATATATGTATATAGACTATTAAATCGTGTGCGTGTGTTTCTTTCACTTAGGCATGCGATCCACAGGGTTAATCAAAACAAGAAAACCTTTATGATATGACCAAAACACTGAGGAAAGTAAGGTATAAGTTACATTTCATTTCCACTGAACTTTTGAACTGAGATCCTATTTCTATAACTGGGATCCTTTAGTTACAAATTTACTATTTTCAGCCTGCTTTAAGCAGCTCTTCTGTACAGTTCCACTCAGAAATCCTACTTCTCTCCCCACCCCCATCCTAAGTTGCCAACTCCTATGCTGCTAACAAGGGATGGGCATGGACCAGACCATGGACCTAATTTTTCCATGGTTCAGGGCCTCGTTCATGGTTCATTTGCCTGGTCTGTGCCCTTCCGCTTTCTATGGACCGCCCATGACTGCCAAGTGGTTTTCAGGGGTTCGTTTGGTCCATGGGGGCAGTCTGTGGAAGTGGACTCAGAAGGCATTTAAATACCTTCTGAATCCACTTCCGCATCGTGCTGCTGCCACAGCATAATGTGGGGGATCTAAAAAAGCATTTAAATGTCTTCTGAGTTGACTTCCACATCATGTTGCCGCTGGGGTGGCGGGACTTGCAAAAGCCATTTAAAGGGAAGTGTTCCCTTTAAATGGCTTTTGCAAGCCCTCCCCCACCATGGACCTCATGGGCTAGGAACTGGTTTGTAAAATGGAAAAGTCTGGTTCAAACCTCCATTTTTAGTCCATTCCCCTCCCTACTGCTAACTCCTAACTGACATTTTCAGTGGCTCTTTTCCAAGCCTCCCTTTCTCATTGGTTGCTGTTGGAGAGAGGCAGAACCTAGCCTGTCTATCACAGAAACCATGGGTTGGACCCATGACCACCATAACATGTAGTTTGGATGAGAGAGAGAGAGAGTTTAGCCAAAGACTAGCCAGTAGACTTCATGACAGAATGAAGATTTAACCCCATGTCTCCCAAATCTATAAACTATTAGCCACGTGTGGCCCTCACACAGGGGTCACACAGATACTAAACAGATGTTTCTGCAAACTATGATCTTCAAGTAAAACCCATTCTCGCAACCAAACCAAACTTCCTGCCCTATAACAATTCTTCCACTCAAGATCCAGCATTATCTTTCACATCCTTTAAGGCTTTCAATTTAATTCTTGGCTTTTTCTCTTGCCATATAAAGTGTTGTGTTGGTTTATTCAATTCATCAAAGATTTATCGACAAGGTCTGGAATAAAAACATCAAACGTGGTAAAATATTCATTTTCAAAATTGCTATTCTACCCATTAGTGATACTTGCAGCCTTGTCCATTTCTCTAGATCTTTTAAAATCTCTTGTAGCACTTTATTATAGTTATCATTCATCAGAGAGCTACATTTTGCTGTAATATTAATACCCAGATATTTCTTTTCCAGTTGGAATCCAGTTAACTCTGCTAATTCACATCTCTGTTTCAATGTTATATTTTTCGTAATCATTTTCGTCTTCTCATAGTTTATTTTCATTCCCGCTATTTCCCCATATTTATTAATCCGATTCATCAGTTGTCGTATCGATTCCATTGGGTCTTCTAAGATAAATACCAAGTCATCAGCAACGGTTTGTAATTTATATTTATTTCCTCTTATTGACATTCCTTTAATGCAGGAATCTTCCCTAATAGTTCTTGCCAGCACTTCCCAATTAGTTTAAACAACAATGGAGATATTGGACAGCCTTGTCTTGTCCCTTTTTCAATCCATATATTACCTGTCAATTCATTATTTAGTACTACTTTCGCTTTCTGCTTTGTATATATAACTTCAATAGCCTTTATGAAATTAGTCCCAAACTTCATTATTTTCATCTGTTGAATAAATAAAATCGCCAGTTGATATTGTCAAATGCTTTTTCAGCGTCCAAAAATATCAAAGCCATTTGTTTCTCTGGATGCGCGTCATAGTTTTCTAATATATTTAAAACTGTTCTCACAATATTTTAGCTGCCTTTTAGGTAGAAAACCTGCTTGGTCCTGATGTATAAAGTCTATTAGAACTTTTTTCTACCTTGCAGCCAATATAGTTGCAAATATTTTGTAATCACAATTCATCAAGGAAATAGGTCTATAGGTTTTTTTTATCTCTTTAGGACCTGTGTCGTCTTTATGAATCAATGATATAGTTGCTTCAGTCCAAGATTCTGGTATTTTTTTTTCTATTACAGAAGAAATTATGTTTTTATATGGTATCAATAATACATCTTCAAATTTTAATAGTATTCAGATGGTAATCCATCTGGTCCAGGTGCTTAATTTATATTTTGTTTCTTAATAGCCTCTGTAATTTCCATCATTGTTATGGGATTGTTCAGCATTTTTCTGTTTTCTTCCAGAATTGTGGTAAGTCCTGTTCATCTAAATACTGTTTCTGAGTTTCTTTGGAGATTTCTACTCTTTTATATAATTGTATGTAAAAATCCTGAATTATTTCCTTTTATCCATTCTTAGAAAATTCTTCTTTTCTCTCTTTATCATACAATGAGTGGATCATCCTTTTCTCTTTCTCTTTTCTTAATTTATAAGCCAACCATCTTCCTGGTTTATTGGCATTTTCAATATAATCCTGTTTAGCAAATTTAATATTTTTTGTCATTTCTTCTGATAAAAGTAGGTTGAGTTGATGCAATATTTTGATTTTCATCTTTAATTTCTCATTCGAAGGATCCAACTTTAATTCTTTTTATTCTGAATAGCGTTCAATATAACTTGAAATGTCCTCATTCTTTCTCTTTTCTTTCTTGTTGCAAATCTAATTGTCAGTCCTCTAAAAAAAGCTTTGCTTGTGTGCCAAATTATCTTCATGGATGTTTCTCCATTCTTTTGGGCTCTTTTTTTTTTAAAAAAAAAACACTGATGAAAATGTCCTCTTTTTGGGTTGGAAGGTTAGAAAAATTCCTAGTTAGTAGCAATTATCACAGCTTAAATAGTAGGGATGTTAATGAGATTTGTTGTAGTGATCCCTTGTTTGAAGTAGTCAGGAAATGTGTCCTCTTTTTTTGCTTTTCGAAGTATGGTAACCCTATAGTATGGTATCATGCTAAGGTGAAAAGATTTATATTGTTGACAAGTGCCTAGGAAATGTTAAAGAAGTCATGAATACAATGGTGGTTTTCACATGAGCACTTTTTTTGCTTCTTCCCTTTATCAAAATGAAGGCAGGAATGAGGGAGCCACGTGGCAGGCAGCCAATGGGAGAAGGGCCAGGGACATGGTATATTTAAGTAGTGCCATCTTCTTCCTCCTACCACAATGGCTGTCTGGCCTCCCACCTTTCAAGAAAGACTGTGTGAGATTAGGTGGCTGCTTTGAAGCCAAGACATTTTTGGAATTCAGTAGAGAATTGGCCTTTTTATACTGCTTATAAGGTGGGCATGCGGCTGAATAGTTCAGACTGGATATATAGCTGGCTTTAGGCTCAAGGTGGGGCTTTTAGCAGGTACAGTACAGTTTTGTTTAAACTGTAGAGTAAATTGACAAGCACCCTTAGTCCTCCTATGTGACAGGGAGGTTTCCCAAGGCAATTTCTTGGAGCTGGCAGGCTTGAGGAATTCAGTGAGGGGGGCTCCCTTGGGATCAATCTCCTTCATTTAACCCCAATTTCAAGTGGCATGGGAGAATAGTGATGTGGATCGTTCTTCGCATGTCTTATGATATGTAGATAATGAAAAGGAGAGCACATGAGGTGCTGAGCTGTGGTTGGTTTGCCTGAGAACAGGAGGCTGAAGGAGGCAATGAGTCTCTAAGACTACCCAAGATGAAGGTATCTTGCACTGATTTGTGGGAAGAATATGTAAATATGTCACGTTGTTGATCATCCTTAAATAAAATTAGCTCTAGGTTAACACTGTGAACTCTTGTGCGGTTTAGGGTAACTAACATTAGGGTTGTATTTGGAAGTCTGGGTTTCTGCGTCATTTTACAGTATTACGTCATATGCCTGTAAAGCAGTAACATATGCCTCTGGAGCAGTTACTTTTTTCAATTTTAAAGTAGAATACTTAGTCTGTATAAACATTCCCACTGTATCATTTTCTGATGCATTTTGTAATCCATTTTTGCATCCTAACCAAGGAATAAAGCAAACAAGGAAGCAACTAATATGGCTGAAAATGATCTCTTCTTGTTGGCAGCCACAGATTACCAGGTGTTCGCCATTTCCTTATCTCTTGCTTTAATAAAAAACATCAAGTGTCAAAAGCATTAGCAGTTGACTGGAGTTGAACCATATAACAATGACTTACAGTAAATAAGTGTTTGACCAGAGTACACGGAAAAGATGAATGGTAACCCCATTTCAAAGCGGTTTCTGTTCAGTTAGCAGGGTGTGCAGGGACAGTTTGCCTTTCTTGTTTGGAAAACACTTTCCTATCGTCAGCAGTCAATGTGCCTGCAGTTCAAATTTAGGCACATACAGTCTTATTGAAATCAACGGCTCTTACGCAGTTGTGGTTCTGATTGTAACGAGAATTGAGGTCATATGCATAATATTCAAATATATAGGAAGACTGCCACCTATAGCAAGAACAGTTTTCCAAATATATTGAAAAAGGATGAGGCACTGGAATTACATGGCAAGAAAAGATAAGAAATCTCCCAGAAGTTAAAAGTATTTGGAATGGCAAAGAGAAGCATCTGTTGGGGACATGGTGATGTTTTTAGATAGGTGGCCCCTTTTTAAGTACAATGTGTTCTACCTACATGCAAGAGTAGATGTGAAGTCAGAGAACTTTATGCTGCAGCCCATCATTTCTCAAAAAAAGTTGTGGACCTCATGAGTTGCAGATTGCATGTGTAATGTCAATTACAGCAGTTACAACTCATAATGTGAATAAGGTTTGATGTTTGTGGTTTAAACATTGCTTGCAAATGCAGACTGTGATAACTCAGTTTATTATGGCTTCTTAAATTCATGCAGCTTGAGTGAGTACTAATACATGTGAAGCATAAATGCCGTATAATCTCTCATTTGGAGTGTGTCAGTTGCTTCAACATTCTGATGCAGTGATGATTTAATTTATTAGACAATTGGAAATGTGCTTTATTTTTGCAGTCCATTATTATTGTTGTTGTTACAATCTTTTCCAGACGGCTGGCTGGCAATGACCTTGCGTTTATTCATCCGAAGGCCTTGTCTGGGTTGAAGGAACTCAAAGTTCTGTAAGTAATCAGATTCCAGAGCTTCACTGGATAGTGCTTTCCTTTCTTGCCGGCTCAGCATATTCACTCAGGTTTAGAATAGTGGGGTTTCTGAATTTCTGGACTGCCCTTAGTAACATGAAAAACTTTATTAATTACTATTTTAAAACAATTTTAATGGAAGATTAATCTTTTAGGGAAGGTAGAGTATAACTTCAGTTGTGTTCATATGCTTATTGCTACATTTAATTGAAATTCAGGTGTTTGATCCAATTTGAATAGGAAGATAATGGAAGCTGCTCAGTGTGCAAGCAGTTAATGCATAGTGGCCCGTGTGATTCTTTTGGGTTTTTTCCCACCATGCCCAGGGGCTGATGGGCCATTTAACTTACAGGGAATGTTTGTGGTGGGCTGCGGGCCACCAGGATTAAACAGAGCCAAGCCCCTATAGCTCTGTCAACAGGGACCACTCGGACTATGCATCTCCAAAATCAGGCCCCACCATCATTTCTGATGACAAACTAAAACTGACCAGACTCTTTTGGCAGCAGTTAACTATTCATAAAGAGCTTGCTGTACAGAGTGGGCTCAACATGGTTTTGTCTCTGGTGGCCACCATCTATTAAGCAAAAGGGTTTTCTATATATGCCTGAAAATTCTGAATTGCACATTAGATCTTTTGGATCAGTGTACTAATATCTAGACATCAGGGTACACCTCTTTCCATTTTAAAACACCCACAAACCTTTTGTTTTAGATTCTTGGTATGGGGTAAGTAGAGAGAGTAACGTCTATGTAAAGTTGCTGGGAGAGGTCATCTGGAGATCTGGGCTGAGCTGCCAGCAATATCCAAATGACTCTACCTTGCGCTACCAGCAGATCCCAGGGACTGTGGAAACTGTGAACAGGAACCTGGAAGCAAGTTTGGAATGGATGAGCTCTAACAAGCTGAAACTTAATGCCAACAAAACAGGGGTGCTACTGGTGGGGGGAAGGTCTGACTCAGGAAATGGGTCATCCCCTGTTCGGATGCAGTTGCATGTCCTTAAAGGAATAGGTTTGTAGCTTGAGGATGCTGCTGTATCTGGGCCTTCTGTTGTATAAACAGATGGCAGTGGTAGCCAGGGATGCCTTTCAGCCGCTATGGCTGGTGAGCCAGCTGTGGCCCTTCCTGGACAGAAAAGATCTTGCTGCAATGATGCATGCTCTGGTAACATCTAGATCAGATTACTGCAATGTACTTTACGTGGGTCTGCCCTTGAACCCACAGGATGCTACAATTGGTACAGAATGCTGTGGCCAGAGTGTTGACTGGATTGGGTAATAGGGACCATAGCACTCCAGTCCTGTTCCACCTACACTGGTTTCCGGTTTATTTCTAGGTGCAATTCAAGGAGCTGGTATAGACCCTTAAAGCCCTATATGGCCTGGGACCAGCATTCCTTAAGGACTTCCTTCTCCCATACGAACCTCCCGACTCACTCCAGTCATCCTCGGAGGCCCTGCTTCAGTTGCCCCTGCAATCTGAGGTTAGACAGGCAGTGACCTGAGAAAGGGTTTTCCCATCATGGTACCAAAACAGGAACTCCCTCCCCAGGGAAATTTTCCTGTCTCCCTCTATCAGTGAACTTTGACAGCATGTGAAGACCTTTTTATTTTGTCTAGCATACCTGTAACAATAGTTTTAGACCCTCCTTCTACTGTTGTTTGTTTGTGTTTTAAATTGAATTTTGTATTTAACTGTATTTAAATTGTTTAAATGCATTAATGTTTTTATGTTCACTGCTTTGAGGAGGCTGATTGGGTAGAAAGGCAGCAGAAAATGTTTTAAATAAATAAAATAAATGGAAAGTTCAAGGAGGATATGAATTCCCCCTCCTAAGTAGTTATGAGGGTCAGATAGCAATGAATTGGAATCATTTTGTTTAGAATTGCAAAATGCAGGAGGAAATGGGGTGTGTGTAGTAGTGTGCATGGTTGAGAGGTATTTCCAAATATGTTTACACTGCTGATGTTGTTTTACAGCACTCTGCAGAACAACCAGCTGAAAACCGTTCCTAATGAGGCAATCAGGGGACTAAGTGGGCTACAATCTTTGTAAGTTCTTTTGTAAATTGTCTGTGCCTGCATCTGTCTGATTTCTGATTTTTATTTGTGTACAAATATGTTTGCCTTCTGGAAACGACTGGAGTTGTAGCAATTTCCCCAACGTGGCATGTCCAATTAAAATGTATTTGTTTTAATAGGTCTTGAAAGGTTTTGTCTATACTCTTTACAAATGTGTCCCCTTCTTACATACCACAACAGCAAAGCTTATAGCGCATGAAGCATAGGTATGGGGCATCCAACATAGAATTGTTAACAGGTCTCATTCCTTATCTTTATTTGTATATATAATATAAAATGGGCAGAATTGCATGAGGAGTTGTCACAACTTAGGTGGGGTGTCACCTGATGCTGCCACCACTCTGGTTTTAGGATTCCCTCGAGAAGGCCCAGAGCACCCTCCCAAGGCCTTCAGAGGATCAGGCAGAGTAAACAACAAATGAAAGGTTTATTTTTACAGGAGGTCAGTCCAATATGGGAAACAAACAAGGTGCAAGAACAATAATGATAAGTGGGTGAAGAGAAAAGAAACCAAATGCCCTAACGCAACTAGACTCACAGTCCCTAGTTCACTGTCTCAGTTCGGCCTCAGTCTGCTCACCCTTCCTCTCAGGGTGAGGGTCTCTCCCAGCAGCAGCCTTCCCTCTGGCCCTGCTCTCTCGGAAGAAGAACAGCTCTTCTTCTGTACCAGCTCTTTTATTATAAGTCCCCTTTCTCTGTGATTGGCTAAAATTGGTGCCAAAACCTCTCAGGGGCTTCTGGGAGTTGTAGGCCTGGCCTCCTCCCACTGCTATTCAGGCTCCCTGGGCCTGCTAGGCCTTTACTTGCACAGCCCAGATCATGACAGGAGTAAACACTAGGTTGGATCCTAAGCTGCTGCAAATGGAATGAATTCATGGAATTGACTTTTCCTGTCTTCTGCTCCCCAATTTAGCCCCCCCCTCCAAAAAACTGTTTGAGAGAGTTGGGTGCCCATGTGGGCATAAATGGGCTAGTGCCAGAAGGGGCAATGCTAGAAATATTTCCTTTATTCAAGTTATGGAAGAGTGCACATGGGGGGGGGGATTTCTTTTGAGGTTACCTATTTGGGATGCGCCCCCCACCCCACCAGGCTACTGTTGTTCCATAATGTCTCCCAACTTGTGTGAGTGACTTTTTGAGGTGGTTTTGGAGCTCCGTTCATGGTAGCATAAATTCCAGCCCTGTTTAGTAGTTCATGCCTAGCTTATCACCTTGTAAAAAGAAAATATCTCCGTGATATCTGTGATCATAATTAACCAGCCAGGTTACCTTATGGGCTGCTTTAAACTAGCCAGATGGACATTTTAGAGGAGAAAATTTGGAAGTCTTTGGGAATCTGTCTGCAGTTGATGCTGACTTACTCTGCTCTAGGTAAAGATCTTTAGCAGCCTTACTTAAGTGTATCTCAGCAGTATGGCCATGAGTTTGCCAGTGCATAAATGCTGGTCAGAAGAAGGTCCATTTGGCAACAAATATTGTCTTGGCAACCTGGTCTTTAGGACTTTATGTCTGGAGAAATTTCAGAGGTAATCATATACACAGCCTAAAGGATTGGCCTAAAAACAACATTAAACTCTTTGATATATCTATGTTTTGATATTAGAAGTTGACCTTTGAGTAAAAATTTCTTTCAGAGAAAAACACTTTGAAGATCTATGAAATGTGTGATCTTTATCTAAAGCAGAAAACATGTAAAATGCTAGAAGATTGTGGCTGCCTTAAAAATGATTTATATAGTCATCATGTCAGTCCAAAATCTTCAAGTTTAAACACTACCTAGCTGCTTGTTTGGCTGTATTCCTGACTCAATGTGAAGGAAGTTTTAGAGGGATTTGTTTCTTGGTGACCAAAGATATTTCTCTTATACAAAACACCTTTAGGTATTATTGATAATAATTTGCTGCTTTCGTTGCCTTTGATTTAGATGTAGGTGGCCTAAAAGTCAGCAAATATTGTCAGAACACTTTTCATATCTCTGTGAACTCTTCTTTATAAAAGTTTTGTAATTTCTAATGTGTTCACAGTTGATGGCCAGTGCAGTTATAGATTTTTAATCGCTTTGTTAACAGTGTATTACAGCAGTTGTCTGAAAGTCTGCTTTTTAATACTGCACCAAATTATTCGAAAGTTTAGAGAACTTTCTAAGACTTTAGAGAAGATGAGGTGATATGATACCAATGGTATACATTTTTGTTCTGCCGCACTATGCCTGGCTTTAGAGCAACTTCCTAACAAACAGGAAAGCCTAATTAATAATTTGTAACATAATCCGTGAAACAAGTTGCAAACCAAATTTATCTACTCTAAAATGTGTTTATGTTGCCAGACCAACTTACAAGTGTACTTTCATTGGAGGAAGCCCCCCCCTCCATTCTTTCTCCCCCCCCCCAAGGAGGTGGCAGTTACTCAGGTTCAAGTAGAGAAGAATTAAATGTATAAATCTTAGAGAACATTAGCCTAGGTGATGAAAGAAGCTGACCTCTCCCATAGTTACACTCCCTGTCAGACTAGTTGAAGGTAGCACTTGTTTAGCACAGGTACTAGCTATACCTGTAGACACACATTTAACCAATCCATATCATATTCTATAAGGATTTTACAGACAGAATTGGCAAAAGGACCCTAGTGTCATACAAACGTAATCTGTGAAGTAGTTCCATAACATTATAAATGCATCAGTTTGCCCTCTTTTTCTGATTAATCTTGAACAAAGTTGAATGAATTATCTTTTAGCAGTCTGCCCTTTGCCCTGTGTATCTGATGAAGTAAACTCTGACTCATAAAAGCTTATGCTGGAATTTTGTTAGTCTTTAAGATGTCATTGTACTCCTGTTTTATTCTGCCCTTTGAGGAGACTTTCTGATTTCACTGGCAATTGAATGAAGGCTTGACATATGTCCCTAATATTTCAAAAGGGTTTACAGTCACCATGTGTACAAGATTAGTCATTACACAAACATTTGGGGGACGTGGATAAATTGAAGCTGTTTACAGAATTAATCAATAGCATACTAATCCTTTTATGGCTTAAAACATACATTTGTATTCTAAGTGACGCACACACATTGGCATCTTCTTGGTGCAGTAAATTCTTGGAAGCTTCACTATTTAACATTTTACATAGTCTCCCCTCCCCCGTCTTGGGATACACCACTATGGATAAGAACTTAAGAAGAGCCCTGCTGGATCAGACCAATGGTCCATTTAGTCCAGCATCCTGACTCACACAGTGGACAACCGTTTCTCTGGAGGACCAATAATAGGGCATAAAGACTGAGACCTTCCACTGATGTTGCCTCCTGGCTCTGGGATTCAGAGGTTTAATGCCTCTGCATGGGGAGGTTCCCCTCAGTCACCATGGCTAGTAGCCACTGATAGGTCTTATTCCTGTGGCCATCACTATGTCCTCTGGCAGTGAATTCCACATTTTAATCATTCTCTGTTCTCAGTGTACTAAGGTATTAGTACACTACTACAGTTGAGAAAGTGCTTGTTAACTTAGAGTGGATTTGTTGTCATAGTCATAAACCAGTTGTTACTGTATCAGCCTTATCAGTGCTTCCCTCTGAGATCTAACCGCTACTTTGCAACCATTCAAGTGATTTCCTTGTGGGTTTTGAAGTAGCACTTTAAAAGAACAAAGTTCACTCCAGATTCCAGTTGTCCCAAAGTGGTTTATGTCAAAGGCACACACTCTGAGATGACTACTTGTGTCAATATCCAGAATTCACTGCTAGAATAATGCTGTTGGATTTCCTGAATTGTGTGAATTGTGTGAATGCTGTAGTTGAGAAGCAAGAGAGATTGATAGTGCAATACTGTACAGATGTTCTGTAGTTTAGCCCTACTGAAATCAATGTTTAAAGAAGAAGAAGAGATTGGATTTATATCCCGCCCTTCACTTGGAGTCTCAAGTGCATATGTACCAGGAAAGCAACATGCCTCATCTTTTTTATCATTCCACTGATTTTGTAGACATTGGCCCCGTTCACATGGTGAATTTGCCGCGGGAGAGCCACGATTCGATGGCGGATCTTCCAGGCGTGATCACACCACAACATCTGGCAAGTGGAGCGCACCCGTGGCCAACCTGTGGCATGCCGCCGAAAATGCGCGATAAAAAAATACCTCCTCGAAGGTAGTAACAAACAGTTTGCCACGGGCTGCATCCGGACTCCCTTGGTGTGATCACGCCGGCACAGCTTTTCCCTCTGGGCATCTTCGTTGCTGCGCACACACTGAGGGCCGCAAATAGCCATGCCTCCCCCCCCCCGGTGCACGTTTTCCGGCCCGTGTAACCGGGACCAATGATATTTCTCCCTTCCAATCAGGTCTTCTCAGGGTGAAGTACAGAGTACAGAGTACTTTAGCCAACCACCCTTGAAGATGTGCTACAGAGCCGGTGTTCTCCCTCGCTCACTGTTTTGAGAGGGGCTGAGGACAGCTTGTTCAGGGACCTGTAGTTTTCTTAGTCTAATGTGCTCAAAACTTGGTGGTTCTGTAAAGGACAGGCAACATCAACTCCACTGAAATGAAAGTATGACAGGTTCATATGTATGCCATAAGCAACATGTCCATACCTTAATGGATAGTAAAAGCAGGTATTATTTGTCTGCCATCTCAAACTATGAGAAAATATTATTTGTACAGTACTGCTTGTTAGTATTAGTAAACTCCCCCTCCATCCTCAAATTTAACTGTAATGTTGGCTTTTATTGCCTCTAAAATATGCTTTCCTTTCTTTACTAGATTCACATGCTTTCTAGTTTTGCTGACTGTTCAAAGTTGCATTGTAGTGTTCCTCTAACACTAAAATGCAGTAGCTTGATTGCTGTCTGAAATGAGATTGGGTCTACTAAGATCACTGCATTCATTTTAGATCCATTTCTGTGCTCAGTTCAGGGTGCTGGCTTTTATCTTGAAAGCATTTAATTGTATATTTGGGTTTTTTATGGCCCCCCGTAGGGAATTTTTTATTTGCATTTACTAAAAACTACGATGAAATTAGGGAGGGAATCTACACACTATAGAAGAAAGAAAAGAAAACCCACTAAAAACCCAAGGGGTTGGAGGTCACATACAGCTTGTGAAAACTTTGCTTAACAATAATAAAGAGCTTTCTTTAACATTGAGAGTGATCAATCATCATCATAGCTTGTAAAAACATCCCAACAAATCTGACTATATGAAGAGTAGTCCAGGAGAATCGCTATTTAACTTAGACACAAATTACAGAGAACAATGGCATCTCATTTAACCATTATTTTCCCCTCCACCATTAAAAGCAAATTAACAATAAGTCTCCCTCAGTAGATATTACACAATCTCATTTTCTCTTCCATTGCTGTTTTCCTCTTTCTTCTTCCCTGTGGCACCATCTTGCATAGTATCTCATTTATACCAATAGGGGATAAAGGCTTAAGACACAGTTTGCAAGAGTCACATGGTTAAACAGCAGTTCTTCCACTTTCTGAAGAAAGCTTGGATATCGCTTGTTGCTCTTACTTCGTTGTCCGTTGCCATTTTTAAGGAAGTTTACTTTTACAAAGTTTGCCAAAGTGCTGAAAACTTGCTTCAACGCTTAACTGCCTCCTGGAATCTCTCCGTACAGTCCATTGCCGCTTTAAACATGCCCCCCCCCTTTCTTCTAGCTCCGTAACGCTTATAAACAGTTCTTAGTGGAGAAGAGTCCCCTCTCCCCCCTCGCTTTTCCCCAGGGGGCTTTCGCTTTGTTGTTTAGTTTCAACTTTACTCACTCTTCATATGTAGATCAAGTAGATCTCACCAACAGATATGCTTATTGCCACTTGAACTCCACTCTCTTGATGGGGTGTGTGTAGCTTAGTCCTTGCCGGAACACAGCAGAGCAAAGGGACGCCTCAATTTCCTGACAGCGTGCCGGGAAAGAGGTGACCCTCACGCTCCATGACTGGAGACCCTTCGCGAGGGTCCCTGGGGGACGTGGACATTCATACCCCCTCTCTAACTGCTGGTTTGCGAGCCGCCTCCCTGGGAGATCCTAGGAGACAGAGCCGTCATCAGCTCGCCGAAACCCCCACCCATGCTGCAAGCTTGATCATCAGTACCTGCTTTCCACCCTATCTTGCAAGCATCTAAAAACT
Source organism: Gekko japonicus (assembly GCF_001447785.1). Classification (NCBI taxonomy): domain Eukaryota; kingdom Metazoa; phylum Chordata; class Lepidosauria; order Squamata; family Gekkonidae; genus Gekko; species Gekko japonicus. The sequence goes on along the minus strand of NW_015175398.1, from coordinate 410,569 downwards.
GCCACTGCTGGGTCTTGGGCTTTCATAGCAGTGGCTCCAATGTTATGAAATGCCCTTCATGAACATGTCTTATTTCATTCTCTCTTCTCTAAGCCTAAATTGTTTAGGAGGGTGTTCAAAGGTGCCTAGCCATGTTGCTAAACCTTCCTTCCTTCCTTCCTTCCTTCCTTCCTTCCTTCCTTCCTTCCTTCCTTCCTTCCTTCTGAGGGTGTTCAAAGGTGCCTAGCCATGTTGCTAAACCTTCCTTCCTTCCTTCCTTCCTTCTCCCTCCCTCCCTCCCTCCCTCCCTCCCCCTCTCTCTCTGTTTCTTTCTTTCTTTCTTGTCTTGGCTTTGTTACTCATTTGTGGTGTTTAGATTTTGTTGTTTTTAGACATATGTGTAGAACTATGTGTAGTTTTCTTTGGGAGAAAAAAGCAGGCTAATATGTTATAAGTAGGTACAGTAGACCCTTTCCCTTTGCAGGTTTGTGGCTTGCAATTTAATTTATTCACATGGTTCTCTGTGAATGGTGAGGGTCTACTATATGATTTTTGAAAGGGCATTTATTTAAGAAGTTCTTACTTAGAACAATTATTGGGACCAGCAGGCTGTTATCACTAAACATTTGATTTACCTTAATGTTCCAGTGCCAACATATGCTAAACGACTTAACAACTGAGAAAATACACACCTCTGACCACAGGGCATAGGATATGCAGATGTCGTTCCTTTTTTTTTTAGCTGGCAGTGTTTGGATAGTAATTTCTCTCCTTGTCTAGAAGAATTATCACAGCTAAAATCTTCCTCAGTCAGCTCAGCACTGGAATGGCTCAGGTCTAATTATGTCCTTTGTGTGGGAGATTAGGTGGGTAGCACAGCCTGTTCGAAGTTTGAGGGGAGGCATTAACTGGTACACATGTTTGCAAAATGTCAGTGGTATTTGACTATGTACTTATCTCTTATTAAATTGGCCATAAGCCATTTTCTAGCCAGGTACAATTTGAGGAAAGAAAATAGTGTGCGAGGCACTCTACGTTTATGTGAATAAATTTATTTTTGCTGCTTTTGTTGCCATGTTAATTTCCTCATTGCTGCTGGTCTTCATTCTTCTCTGTGGCAGTGTGGGACTGCTGAACAGTCTTTCATGTGTGGTGCAGCAGCAGGAGGACTTCAGCATTCTCTCCCATGGCAGGGCTGGCCGTTTGGCATTGCAGGTTCCACATGTCACCTGGTATTTGATAAGTTCAGCTTCATCACTGCCACAAACTGTATTTGTAATCATGCTCTGAGGCACCCTAAGTGCTGGAATATGAAAATTATGTTGTCAGTGTTGATACTAAGCATCAAGGAGCCCAGAAGCAGGGGAACCCAAAGAAAATGGTCAGAGTGAGTGGGGATCAAAGGAAAGGGGACATGGAGAAGAAAATAAGCAAAGGGATGTAGGACGAGCTGGCAAAAGCCCAAGGGTAGCAGGAACGACATATTGTTGGCAAGGAAGCTAATCTAATTAGTGGTAATCTAATTAGGCCCCCCACTGTTGGTCTGTAGCCCCCCACCAAAAACTTTCTAGCTACAGGGCTGCTGAGGAGAGGGGTGAAATGAGTACTGCTCAGTGGAGTATGATGCTTGGGAGCACAGGGAGCTGAAAGAATTGGGACAAAGTGAGATACATGAGGAAATAATGGGTGGTAGAATCATGAAGTTAAGACCCAGTAAAAGGGTTTGGGGCGGGGGGGGGCAACACTCATACTGGGCTAGTGTTGTTATCTTTTCTGGCAAACTTCCTGTGCCTCTGAAAGCTACATGACTGAGCTATAAAATGTGCACTTTTCTCGTTACTACCAGGCTTTACTGAGAAAAAGCTGTGGCTTTTCATTCTCCATGTCATGTACCTTTTGCAGCTGCAGGGTTTTGACAGAAAAGGCAATAGCTCCATACATACCTCAAGGACTAGAGCAGGGGTGTCAAACATACAACCCGTGGGCTGGATATGGCCCCTGCAAGCCTCCAATCCAACCCGAGAGCAACTGGCTGTGTGCTGCTTCCTGTTTCTAACATTGCAGCTCCTTTTGGCCTCTCCTATTTCCCGCCTCAGAGGAGAGAGAAAGAAAGCCTTTCCTCGACTGGCTGAGGGCTCCTCTCTCCTCCTCCTCTGGAAGGGAGAGGGAGGGATAGAGCCGGGGGGGGGTGGCATCTTATGGGACTTTTAAGAAGACCAGCAACGCTGTATTCCAGGTATAAGCTTTTGTGTGCAAGCACACTTTTTCTTCTTCAGAGACAGAAAGAGGGAGAGAGCGAGAGGGATCACACCAGAGAGAGAGAGAGAGAGAGAGACACCTGTGTTTAAGACCAAAAATGTTTTATTCCAGGTGTGTGGGTGAATCTCCTGTGTTTAAGACCAAAAACATTTTATTCCAGGTATATGAGAGAGAGAGAGAGTCAGTCAGTCAGTCAGTCAGTCAGTCAGTCAGTCAGTCAGTCAGTCAGTCAGTCAGTCAGTCAGTCAGTCAGTCAGTCAGTCAGTCAGTCAGTCAGTCAGTCAGTCAGTCAGTCAGTCAGTCAGTCAGTCCTGTGTTTAAGACCAAAAACATTTTATTCCAGGTATAAGTTTTTATGGGCAAGCACACTTCTTCAGAGAGAGAGGTGGGGAGGGAGGGGCAGGGAAAAACCCAGAGAGAGCATGCCGGGGGGGGGAGTCCCATGACACTTGGAGAGATCCCCCTTTCCATTTCTAACAGATTGGGGGGGATCTAACAGCACAGCTTGTATTCCTTCTTCGTGAAAGGGAGCAAGAGTACAGCTTTACCTTAATGGCTAACAAAATGGCAGTGCATGAGCTTTCATGAATCAATGCTCACTTCTTCAGATACAGCTGGAATGTGAATCCATCTGTCCTTATATTTTGGAGAGTGAAGTGATTTCAGATGCCAGCTGACAATAGCAGGCATTGGTAATGAGAGAAGAAACCCAGGTCTCAATTCAGTCCAGGAGTTTGCATTGTCTTGAGCTTCATGATCAGTTGCAATTCAGCAGTCTCTCTAATCTCCCTTTGAAATACCTTTGTAAGAGAACTGCTACTTTTAGATCAGTAGCTGAATGTCCTGGAAGGTTAAAATGTTCCCTCACTGGTTTTTGAATGTTTTGGTTTCTAATAGCAGTAGAAAGTGTAAGAGTCCAGTAGCACCTTAAAGACTAACAAATTTTTTGATAGGGTATGTGTTTTCGTGAGTCACTGCTCACTTTTTCAGACTTATTTCCATTTGTTCTTTGCATCCTCCTGGACTGAATGTTTCTGTACCAAATTGAGACCTAGGTTTCCTGTCTCACTACCAATGCTGATAATGCCTCTGTATATCACACCAATGCTGGTATCTCCACCTGTCTGCATATCACACCTAATCCAATCATGCCTGCTATTGGCATTTGGCATCTGAAATCATCTTTATAAAGCTTATATCTCTGGTACCTTGTGTTACATTTTATAGCACACATGGCCTGGCTCGACAAAGTGACAATTATGTCAGATTTGGCCCTCGTAACAAATGAGTTTGACACCTCTGAACTAGAGGGACACAGATCTGTGGAGAAGCTAAGTAAAATTGTCACACACACACACACACACACACACACAAACACCCAAAGCATGCAGCTTGACCATAGTCACTGTTTGTTTCTGTTTCTGGCTGCTTTACAGGAAAAAATGGTTTGTGTAGCACTCATATGAACATCCTTTTTAGTAAGCTGTTTAAAAGCCAGCTTGTACCTACCATTGACTTCATTTGGAGCAAACTTCAGCCAGTGCAGAGTTCCACTAAATGAAAACTTATTGTTAATCAGGATATGTTTAATAAAAATACAAAATGACATTACTGGCTCTAGGGCTGTGGTAAACTACTTAAGCTAAGAAGCATGCTAAACGCATTAAGGCTGCAAGAAGATTTAACCTAGGCTTTTCCCCTTTGTTGCCCTGTGTACATATTTCATGTGGAGAGGATTTAAAAATAGAATTCCCCCAAAGTCTTTGTTAATGTTAGTTAGGAAAAAAGTAAGACTTAGGTCTCTTTCACAGCAGCAGATGTTGCCCTGATGTTGAGGACAAGCAAATGAGCGTTCTCTTTGTCCTTGAAGTCAGGAAATGAACATTCATGGATTTGTGCTACAATCCATATTAGTATTTCCTCCAGTGTGAAGAGGGTCATGTTTCATTCCTACGTTGTACGAGCAATGATGTAAGCTTCTCTGGGTCCCCGTTCTGGAGAGTATAAATGAAGTAAATAAATATTAAATATAGCTGAAGATGGGTGGGCAGGTCAATGGGAGGTTGGTGGGTGGGTGCAAAGGAGAAAAAGATGCAGGAAAGGCGAGGCTGTGGGGATTGCCAGCAGGAAGAAAAGAGGTAATAGTGTGGGGACTCACAAGGCCTTCCAGGTTACTTACTGTGCAACTGGGCCCAGTCCAGTAGCTGGTACCACACAACTGGGCCATAGTTTGCCCTGGTAGAGCCTGCCAGGGGAAGGAAGGAGGGAAAGCTGAAGACGGGAGGAGGGAGAGATTAAGGTAGGGTGGGTAGAAAGGAGAGATGAAAGCAGGAA
>NW_015175398.1:392217-405933 GCF_001447785.1 Gekko japonicus | reverse complement strand
CCTGCTTGGTATCTCTAGTAGCCGTCATCTCCCAAATTGATCCATTAAATCACAGCTCTTCTCTCTGTACAAGAAAACCCTCCATAATTATTCTGTTTTGCACATTTTGCAAAATCTAGAAATATGGGGGCCTTTCTAATAGCCTCAGGCAGGCTGTTCCATAATGTTGGACCCACCACAGAGAATGTGTGAAAGGTAGTTGCTGATTTTACCTCATTGCAGGGTAGCAACTTCAGAAGGCTTTGTTCTGATGAACAAAGCTGTCACAGCAGAACATAGCGGGAGAGGCAGTCCTGCAAGTATGTGGGCCCAATGCCATTAAGGGCTTGGTAAGTGATAAGGCCACCAAATGAGTAGGGAGCACTCACTGGAGAAGACCCTGATGCTGGGAAAGATTGAAGGTCAAAGAAGACGGGGACGGCAAAGGATGAGATGGTTGGACAGTGTCATGGATGCAACGAACATGAAGTTGAGCAAACTTCAGAGGACAGCGGAAGACCGGAAGGCCTGGCGTGATCTGGTCCATGGGGTCGCGAAGAGTTGGACTCGACTGTGCGACTGAACAACAACAACAAGTGATAGTTAGAATCTTGAACTGGTCAAATGTGTCATGGGATATGAGTTACCAGTGGAACTTATAACATTGTTGTTAGGAATTTTCTGAAGCCAAGTGTTGTAGGATGACACAGTGTTTGGTAACTGGCAGGGATATATATTGCAACCTCATGGAAGGATCCACCATCAAGAATGGACTGGTTCAAAAGGATCAGGGCTGTGGCAGACTTAATACAATTAATTTATTATGAAAAAGCAGTAAGGGAAACTTGGCTGAACTTAATCTTGCTTATTAATCACTGAAATGTGAAGATTCCTGGTTCTGTACAGTCATATTTATTGTTAACTTAAATTAATAAAAAAATTAATTAATTTAAAAATTAACAAACGTGTAGCATAACAAGTAGATAACAAGGTCTTTTACAATGATGCCGTAGGAATAATGTTCATGAAAATGTAGTGAACCTATATAACATGAGGAAAAAAATTTTTGTACAAAACATATGATTATAGTTGTTTTAGACCTGATCCTTCCATACTAATCCTGAGAGCAACAAAACCAAGACAGCTACAAAAGAAGGGTCTGCAAATGTTGGGGAAATCCCAAGGAACACGGGGAAATATTGCTTTGTAAATTGATCAAAAGAAAAAGGCAGTTTCCCCCCAGTGGCCTGAAGAGAACTGAATGTGCTCCAAGAAACACAGAATGTTGCTAGTTAGAGGGGAGAGAGCAGAAAACTAGTCTGTTCACCTCCCTGAGAGTTTATAGAATTGAGAAAGGGGAGGTGATAGAGGAGATTTCCAAATTGTTCACCCTCCTATAATTCTTCACAGGTTCCTAATTTGTATTACTTCTAATAATGAAAGTCAGTTTAAGATTACATTTCATCAAAGAAAAGCTTGGGACCCTATGCTTGCGCTATATCCCCCCTCCCCTTTGACCCTAGGGTTAATCTGCCTCCTGAGTAACTGCATCCCTTTTCATACTCTGACTGTATTGACCTGCCTGGTTAGGCTTTTGCTTTCCTGTGGGGAAAAGGTGAATCATTACTGGAGGTGGCCTTCAATAGCATACACTTAAATGTAGCCTCTCACCACATAGTTGTGCTAGAACCTGTTTGTAATTTCTAGGTGTGTTAGAGCATGAGCATACCAGCTGATTGGCAGCTTGCCCTGAGTACATAACTTCACTGCTTTTCTTTTGAGTTACAGAGTTGTTCATTTAACTCATCATAAGTTACTCTCAGTTCCTACTGATCCTTCTGTAATTTTTGGATGCTAACCTTTCCGATTTTTTATTCCCCCCCTCCCCCAGTATAAGAGTGGGTTTCATTTATGTTGATAATCATATTGTTTCTTTTTAGGCGCTTAGATGCTAACCACATTACTGCTGTTCCAGAAGACAGTTTTGAGGGCCTGGTTCAGCTGCGCCACCTGTGGCTAGATGATAACAGCTTGACTGAAGTCCCGGTTGTTCCACTCAGCAACCTTCTATCCCTGCAGGCCTTAACCTTGGCTCTCAATAAAATTACCAGCATTCCTGACTTTGCATTTACCAACCTTTCAAGTCTTGTTGTCCTGTAAGTCTTTGTCGCTGATTATCTCATTGGATAGTTCAGAATTCTAGAATATGTTGGGTTTGCACAGGATTTCAGAGTAGAAAAAAATGCTGCAAGCAAAGTTAAAACGTGTGAATGTGGTCTTGATTGAGATTGTCAAACATAGTAAGAGGGCTGCTGTGTGTGAGAATGTTACTGCTGAGGCAGAGGCTGCCAAAATCAGCTTTGACAGCACCAAGCACCTGCTTGCATGAGAGGACTGCCTTGAAATATAGTCCTCCATCCCCTCTCATTGTTCATAATTAGCACATACATGATGTAAAAACTATTCATGCAGTCTCCTAGGAGATGGATGCTTGCCTTTCTTTGTGCAACACCTTTTGGTGCATGGAAGACTGCATCCAGAACGATGATAAGAATCCTGATTCCACCTGTAGAATAAGGAGCCCAAGTCTGCAAGTGGCATGCTCTTGATCTTTGTTTGTATGACATTCAAGGGATTGCAGCATTCAAGGCCTTTTTGTTCTGGCATCCAGAGGTAGGGTAGTAAAAAAATGGTCCTTTTCTATCATCTCAAGTAGTGTCAGGTTGGAAGAGGGTTACGGTGATAAGCTTGGAAGCAGAGTATGCAGTTCTGAATGAATTTATGTGAAATTCAAATTGTGATTACAGAAGGGTCATGACAGAGCATCTTCTTTGCAGGTTCTGTCTCTAATATCATCAGATAAATGGATATCTGTAGCAGGTTTGGGGAAACAGTGTCTCTGCTCAAGAGCCACTATCAGTAAGAGTAGACATCATTAAGCTATAGGTAGAGTAGGCAAGGGTCTGTTAATGTCCATTTTAAAGACAAAAAACAGTCTTCCATTGCTTTGGCCATAATCTGAGGACAAGCTACGTCAGCTCTTAGAGAGTTCCTTTGTTATATGCAAAAATGGCGGGTGGTTCCTGACACAGCTAGTTGGCCAGTTCCTGCACTGAACAAGTGCTTCTCTTGTTCAGTGGTAAAATGGGACGTGAGGACTAGCAATCCACCAGCCTCAGATATGCCATATGACTATTGTACATTTTAACCACTAAGCAAAGTGTTGTTTTGAAGACTTAGTTTGTACAGGATGATTTTTTGTTTCTAAATAGATTTTTTCCCCCAGGCATCTCCATAACAATAAAATAAAAACATTGGGACATCATTGTTTTGATGGCTTAAACAACCTGGAAACTTTGTAAGTATTCCTCCTTTGGGGATCCCTAATTGGATAGAGCATTTGCAAAAGAACTGATGCTATTAAATTTAGTTTACAGTTAAGACTTAAAGATTTTATGTAGCTTTATAGTTATGGTGATTAGCTATAATTACTTACATATACAAATGTTTTGTTGTTCAGTGCTCTGGTCACAACATGATTTGCCTTTCTTTCCCAAATTGTTCTTTGTGGGTAGAACTTGTGTAGCAGCAGTAGACGAGATTCCTGGGTTCAAGGGGCTCTATTTGCATCCTTGTCAGTTCTTAGACTGAGTTGCTTTTTTATTCCTTTCCCTGTTTTTTGATACAAAGAAGGACAGGCAGAAAGAGAAGGTATAAAAGGGAAGATATTAAGAATCCCTTTGTAGTAATGCATTAAGGGGTAAGAACAGAATAATGGTTGAGGTACTGGATTGGATATAGACAATATTATAGAATATAGGGGAGAATTCTGACCCACAAATACTGTGTTTCCCACAATCAAAAGTCTTGGGAAATAGCTTGTGCCTACATATTCCTGCTAAATAGCTGGACGGTATGTACATGAGTTGGTTAGTAAGGGAACACAGGAACACAAGGTTCACACTTGCTTTGGTGACAGGGGGATGATGGTAACTAGGTTTTAGAAGTAAGTGTGAATGAGGCCTAAGTACTTGGAGAGGCTTATTTTAAATACTGTGGATCAAGATTTTACAATTAGTATAAAAAAAGAACTTCAGATTTTGAAACGCACCTGCCCTGAAGACTGCAAGCTGTCAGGGAATTTCAGTGCTGATGAGATTTCCAAGGCACTGAAGGACATCAAGAGCAGAAAGGCACCAGGCTTTGACTGCATCCATAATAGGTTTCTGGCCAACAGTGGCACGTTCACTAAGAAGTGGCTTGCATAGTTTTTCACTGACATCATGAGAGCAGGAAGACTCCCAGGGGAATTTAAGAAAGCAAAGATAGTTTCTATTCTGAAACCTGGAAAACCAAAACATCTGGTGGAAAGTTACAGAGCTTTTTCCCTTCTGAGCTCCTGTTATAAACTCCTCAAGAGGTGCTGTGGAAAGAGGAAGGCTAGAGAGTAGCATCCTTGAGCATCTTGTGCCGATGTTTGTAGGACCCAACCCTGTAAAATGTTGACCTATATTTCTTCTGGCATAATCTCTGGTGTTGACCTAATTTCATATTGAAAATTCTAACTAATTATACTTTAAACTGTTTATAGAATTTTGGCTCATACTTGTGTTGTTGAAAAATAGTGTGATTACTGAGCAGTGCATTGTTCTTTACAGGGATTTAAACTATAACAGCATGGTAGAGTTTCCTAAAGCCATAAAAACACTTCCAAGCCTAAAGGAGTTGTAAGTACTACTGGATGTTTTTATCACTTTTTTCTATTTAGTGACCATAAATTAGGGATTTAGGAATATTAAGCTGTAATATTTGGTGATCTGAAATGAATTAAATTCAAAGAGGAGTAGTATCTTTTATTAGGACTAATTATAAATCACAAAACCATGGGCAAGCTTTCGAGGCTTCTTGTTTTCTGAGTTTTGTCTGTTCCTGATAAAGCTGATTATTCTTATTTTGGCTTTTTCTAATGAATTAACTTAGTTATGTACTTTTTTGGGTCTAGAATGGACTGTTGTCCTAAGCAGAATCCTAATTAAAGAGGGTGTAATTGTTTGGTGTGGTGGTTAAGAGCATGGACTCTAGTCTGGGAGAACCGGGTTTGATTCCCCACTCCTCCACATGCAGCTGCTGGTGTGACCTTGGGTCAGTCACAGTTCTCTCAGAGCTGTTCTCTCACGAGCAGTTCTCAAAAGAGCTCTCTCAGCTCCACTTATCTCACAGGGTGTCTGTTGTGGGGAGGGGAAGGGAAAGGAGATTGTTAGCTGCTCTGAGACTCCTTCAGGTAGTGAAGGGTGTGGTATAAATCCAGTCTCCTCCTCCTCTTATTTTTTTGGGGGAAAGTCTTTGCTTTTATAGATAAATAATTTAGAATCTGTTTATCTAGACTGAGCAGTTTTGGTGTTGTATTTGTATTCGACGGAACGTAATTCTGTTCTTAACAGTACAGTCCTAAAAGTAAGATTCTGAGTAGTCCTGCTTAGTATTGCTCCCTAATTCTCCATTTCCTAATCAGTTGTGCTGTTCAGTGTGAATAACAGTATCTGGAGTCAGTTATTTCTATAATGCCTTAATGTGCCTAGTGCTCAACAATGGCTTATCAGGGCAGGGGAATATTCCAGGTGCTTTTTACTAAATATCTGAGCAATAGTCTGTTGCAGCAAACACAAAGAACTGCTTAAACACTGAACTGTTTTACCATGGCATGAATTTTCATAAAGCCAATTCATCAGATGTAAACGAAGGACCTGCTAGTTGTTACATTGCCAAAACTTTCTTTTTGATCCCCCCCCCCAAATATTCAGTTTATATTTTAAATGGAAGTCTCTGGATTACTTGCTTATGAGAAAACAATGAAAACATGCAAGCAGTAGCCCATCTAGTTCTCCATTTAAAAAGCAACATAAATATGGTATCAGGTGTTCTCCAGTTTTGGTGCTTAGGCTAAGGATGGCAACCATAGCTGTCAACCCACCTGGTGCAATGACATCACACCTGTTTTTTTGCCTGAAGTGACTTTGTGTGTTAGTGCAATGCCAGTGAGCCCCCACTATTCCACCCCACAGACTTGTTAGGAGACAGTGGGGAATGGGGGTGGGCAGGCAGGAGCTGTTTTTCTCCCCCCCCCATCCCATAGCTGGAGATCTCCCCTCTCCCACCACTCCAGCTCTGGCTATTTCATAGGGCCTTTCTGATCTCCCATGGCTATGTAGTGGTGCCCTTTGATTGAACTGGCATGTTAAATAGTACATAATGCCCTTCCCCCAAATTCCTGTGGTTGTAGCAACACTTAATTTTTCATAGGATTTGATACTGTATTAAATATTGCATTTAACAATGAGAATTTTTCCTATCTTTTCTTTTTCCTAAAGAGGATTTCACAGTAATTATATCACCATGATCCCTGACAGTGCATTTGTTGGAAATCCACTTCTGAGAACTATGTAAGTTTTTATGCAGTGTACTTACACTTCCATCTAGATTAATGGATCCAGAAGTAATTCTGTAAATTGAGACAACTTGTCTAATTTTTGTTTTTCAGACATCTGTATGATAATCCTTTGTCCTTTGTTGGGAACTCAGCTTTTCAGAACTTATCAGATCTGCATTCCCTGTAAGTACTTTTACAAAGAAGTCTAAAATATTTTTTATATTCTAGCTACTCCATGGTATATTAACTATAAAAGCTTTAATTGTACTAGTCGGGTCTGACGCCCAATATAAACACATATATTTACTTGGTAGGACTGCGGGTTTGTTATATCCCCATAACTAAGACTAGTTAATTCTTGAAGAGAGCAAGCCTTGGTTCCAGGTTTCTGGTTGGCTTAGTTGTCACAGGGAAATTATTATGGGGGAGTAGCTGAGCATTTTGTTTACTCTTGTAAAACCAGAAAAAACACAAAACAAGAGCGCTCCTTTGAATGTATAAATTATGATTAAACAATGGCCCATACAATTTGTTACATAAGTATGATAAACATTATTGTAAATTTAAAATCAAGTGCAGTAAACAAGAGGGCACTCAGATAAACACAGCTCATATGAGCTACATGGATAGCATCTGCACCAATAGTGTGGTAAAGTGGGGAAAAGTATTATTAGTACTGCCATCAGGGGTCTGCTTCCTAGGACATCTTCCAGAGCCTTTACCCTGGTCGACAGCCTGTTGCCAACTTCTGAAGTTCTCCCCCCCCCCCCCCCCCAGCTTTTTTGCTTTTCCTTTCTGCAGTTGCTTGCTGCCCTTTTTCTACAACTTGGGACAGCCCCCGGGTTTGTACAAAAATTATTTTAAAAAAAAAAGCTGGAGGAATTTTTGGAAGTTTAAAAATCTTACCTTATCGGGACAGAAAACTGAGATCTCACAACGCTATGGAATGACATCTCCACTCTCATACAAGGGTTGATTAGCAACCACCGCGTTCATACAAAGATCGCAGGAATGCACCTCTGCCAGGCAAGTCAGGCAGCCAGTCAGGAGGGCAAACCACAGCTGCCACTGCTAAGGAGCAAGGCAGTGACTATGAAGGTGGCAGAGGAGGTGATGGAGAGAGGACAGAGATGCCACTGCTATGTAAGCATCAGCAGTGCTGTGAGTGAGAAAGGAGACAGCAGGGAAGAAGGGGGGGAAAGGGGTAAAAAGCAGGGGGAGGAGCAGAAAGAAGCTGCACTGGAGGAAGCAGGGATGAATGGGGGTGGAATTTGTCCCTCCTGTGAGTTCCTTTTGGGTCTCCATTTACATCGTAATGTGCACATGTTATTACTATATTTGGATTAGAACTTCAAGACAGGAACGGGGTAAGTTTCTTTCCCCTCTACACACATTCACCATTTCCCCAACCTGAAATACCCCTTCCATGGTATTTTTTTACCCTGATGGGGGAAGGATGCAGGTACTCATATGGCTATCTGTGTGATTGTCCCAGTAGGGCCAATAGGAATTTCACAGGGCTCTTTCAGTCAGGGAAAATGGTGCCAATAAAGGTGTAAAGTGGCTTTTCTCTCATAGCACAGTTTTGAGCGAAAGTGGATTTTCACACCCCTGCCATTTTTCAGAAAGGAAGTGCTAGGATCTCCATTCCAGGAACTCCTAATGTAGTTAATTAGGATTCAATCATATGATGGACACGCCAAAGTACATGTAATAGTTTATTGCCAAACCTACTGCCTGAAGCTCATCTGTTGTAGCCAGTAAAGATCCTTGGTAAACTCCCATCCTCTCTGCTCCTACAAGAATGTGTCTCTATATTACAATAACTACACCTACGCTTGTATTTTTTATTGGGTGTAGTAAATAAGAAGCTGGAGATCAACTGGTGATGAAGGTGCATAGAAAGTTTATATAGATATAATGGTGAATATATACACAGAGATATACAGGCTATCATACAGCATACCGTGCCTTAGTTTGAGAGACTAAGTCCCCCCCCCCCCCTTATCAAGCTGATAGCTAATATACTAAACCCAGCCAATCACTAACAAGGTGAATTAATTACCGACTCTAACAATGCCTGATAGAGAACACCTGCTAGTATAACACCTGGCTGTAATTGCTTAATCACTAGCATGACAGTTAGGACTGTCAAACAGATCAAACTGATCTAGTAACTGCTTGCTACCTCTATCACCTAGACATATATCTCTGACTGGCCTTGTCTTTACTTCATTTGACTTTGTTGTTGTAACTCCATTGTCAATACCCCACTCTTTTTTTCAATAATAAATTTTAAAATCATATGTATTTCAGTCATTTTCATTTCTTCCTGTCTGCCAAAGGAGCTTCTAGACAATGAAGACAATAAACTACTGAAATAACAGGAGAAAATAATTACATACTGATACAGCAACAGTAAAACAGATATCATTAAAATACAAGTGGCAACTGTATATGTTCTAGCAGCCTCAGAAAAACAGCATGTAAAAAAAAATCAACAGAATTAGGTGCCCTCTCTGCTGTTTTTCTTGTGCTACTTGTGAAGCATGTCTTCTTTCCCTTATTGTGGGGTTTTCTTTTGCAATACCCAGAAGAAGCTAATGGGTCATATATTCTGATATGTTTACATAAGCTCCTCTAAGTGCACACACCCTTTAAAACTATAAGGCTGGGAGGTTTGATAAAACAAACTCTTCTGAATCTTAACTGCGCTGAAAAAATGTGTTCCATTCACAATGTGTTATCTGTATGTCAGGATGACTCCAACTTGGAATAAAACTGATATCTTGGTTAGGGTACTCTCATTGTTTCACCTAATCCTAGAGTAACAGATTTTGATGTTTTACTTGGAAATACCCAGTTAAAAAAATGTTGTTATAGTTCTCTAGAAGCACTGTGCGATCTTTGTAGGTTGTTCTCTGTCCCCTGTACTGAAAAATAATAGATACGTTTATCTTTCTGATTGCATTGTTAGTTACCTACAAAGGCTGTAATAGGCCTTCAATAAGAGTAAAATACATAGGAAATACTATATTGGCACTTTTTATAATAACCATCAGTGACTTGACTTCGGGGGTGGTGGTGTCAAAGTAATCCTGGAAATGAGCCATAGTACCATCTGTGGAGTATTAGCGTACTAGCAGGAATCCAAATACCAAACATCCTCAGCAAATAACAAACGCATTGAGCAATCTTTCACATTTTACAGTATTTTTATTAAGCATGTTTATACTTCAAGGTGTGATCCAAATATCCTTAAAATCTGGCATATGTAAATCTCAACGGAGAAAATAAAGAATCGGATCAGCATAGACCTCTAATGAAAACCCCCTTTCCTTAACACTTGTCTGTCTTTCTGCCAGGAATGCATATTTGTGTTGTTTTTCTTTTTCTTCTGTAGTGTCATTCGTGGGGCCAGCATGGTCCAGTCATTTCCTAACTTAACAGGGACCACTAATCTGGAGAGTCTGTGAGTACCTTGTGTTGAATTCTTCCAGTGAGAAATAATAAATTAACAAAAATACTTTCCTCTGCAGACACTTTCAAGGGAAGAATTTCTACAGATGACAAAAATTCTGTTGTACAATTGCAAGATCTCATTTTATCTTGTGCCCCTGAGTTTAGTAAATTCTGTAACTAGAGGATGAGAAAGGGGTGGTTCTTTCTATGGCTATGGAATATGTGCATTGTTTTGGCTGAAGCTGAGGAGGGAAATTGGCTCAAACGTTCATTTAAATCATCGCCGTATGACAGTTTTAGATTCTGACAAGTCAACAATCCTAGGGCATCAGTTTAAAGGCACACCTAAATTAGAAAGGACCCTTTGCACTGTCCAAGGGATTCCCAGCTTTTTAGATTTGATAAATTCTGATTTTGCTAATGCAGTGCTATCAATATTCACTAGAATGCCTATGTTTTATGAAACAGGACTTTTACAGGCACCAAAATTAACAGCATTCCCATCGATCTCTGCCAGGAGCAAAAGATGCTTCGAACTTTGTAAGTAGAAATCTTCACATTCTTCTTCTTGTACTATAAATAAAAATCTCTGAAACAGCATACAATGTGTTTGTAACAGAGGATAGAACTCAGTTTTAGGTGATGTGTTGCTTTGGCTTTTTCCTGGGATATAAAGAGCACATTATACTACCTGTGCTGGCTGAGCTTGTTTAGCCAGCTTCGGAAGTCAGGTCAGTTTAAAATAATAAACAGGCCAGTCATTTCCACCATGATACTTTTCCTCTCAACAAGTGAGTGTTCTTGGACTGGCCCATGTACCTCTATACTGCAGGAAACACCATCCCAATAATGTTACCTTCTGCCAGGAAACTTGAAATGGAAACACCTGGTTAATGTGCTGATGACCTTTGGAATATGTCTTTTTTGTTGAGTGTTTCCTACTTCTTTCCCCTATCTGCAACAGTTATTCAACTCTGTCCTTCTGTTGAAGGGTTTCATCACCTATCACAAAATCTGAACCACCAAAGATGTTTGCAGTGTCCTTTTCTTTCCATCACTTCCTCCCATTCTTTACATTTGCAAATGAGAGCAGTTAAAATGGTATCTCCTGCAACATTGTTTTATATGCAGGGAGAGACATGAGTTCCATGCAGAAAGAGCTTTTACAGAAGAATGTCTTGTTTAACTACTATTGCATTTGTAAAAAACTGGCTGCTTCTACACAGATTTCCAGTTTGGCATGTAAACCAGAGCAAGTTTTTTTTGGAGCATCCACATGACAACATCCCCTAATTTTCTACTGTCCATGTTTTCCCCTGCTTTGCTGCAGTCTTTCCCAAAGCTGGCTTGTATGATCTTTTTGGAAAGACTGCAGTCAAAGCATGTTTGTATTCTGTGTGGATAAAAATGTGCACTTTTGTTCCCACATCAGTGTCATTTTCCTTTCTTAGCCCCCCTCCAGCTGTTATGTCCCTCCTCCAGTGGAGTGTTTTCTTTTTAAAAAGAACCCATTTACAGATCACTATAACATTATAGTTATAATGATCTGTCTTCTGGTCCCTATGAATTTCCAGTTTTCACTTTTTGTAAAATGTAATTAGTCCTTGCTTTCCTCCCTTATAGCTCCACAATGAAAGGGGATAGATAATTATTTTTGTAACAAACAAAAACTGGAAATTCAGAGGAACAATAGAGAGATCATTATATGACTATTAAAAGTAAGATTAATGGTCAAACTATCAAGGTCAGTATTGTCTACTCTGTCTGGCAGTGACTCTCCAGAATTTCCAAGGGAGGTTTTTTAAATCATCTAATACCCAATCCTTTGAACGGGAGTTGCTGGAGATTGAATCTGGGACTAACTGCATGCCAAGCAGATGCTTTACCACTGAGCCACAGCCCCTCTCTGCCACGTGATACTAATGTGTCAATTACTGATTATTTTCAGAAACACCCCCCCCCCCAAGCTCTACAGTGGCACAGGGTGGAGGAATGGCAGCTATGGGAGTGAGAGAGAAAAGGTGTGGGGAAAATTACCATACAGATGTTCCCTTGCTGCTGTGAATGCCTCTGCTTCTTGGGGGAAACTGTAGGCAAAAATAGTTTGGGGTGTGGGAGGGATGTACTTGTATTTATGAACCTGAATTAGAATCAGTAATCTTCATATAAAACAGTAAAATAAAATTAACCATTCCTTTTCTTTTCTCCTTGCCTTTCCAGGGATTTATCTTATAACAGCATAAAACAGCTTCCAAGTTTTAAAGGCTGCAGTTCCTTGGAAGAAATGTAAGTTTTTTTTAAAAAGGACACCCAATAATCTGACCCCTATCCCCATATCTGTGCTGCAAAATTAAGAGAAACCAGAGTTTGTCTACAACTTGTAGCGAGTATATCAGCATGAGATTACACTCAAAGCTAATATTTTGTGATTGTGTTTACTGCAAGCTTCCCATTCCAGAGCAGTGATGGCTTTCAAATCCTCTTCTGCCTTTATTGTTCTTCATTCTACCATCTGTCTACCATCATGCCTAATTGTATATGCCTTCTGATATTTATCTCAATCTCACGTCATCTTTGCCTCTCTTGATACCTGCCTGATGCAACATCTAGATCCTGGTGTTCTATTGCTATAGTCCTTCACTCTTAATTGTCTTACTGCCATCTGTCATCTGAATGTGTGTACAGTTGTTGGTTGTCTTCAAGTGGTGCTGTTAGAGTTATATAAGTGGTACCTTCCCATGCTTTCTATGATGATTCTTGCCATCTTTTTTGAGCTTGGGAGTAGAAAGCATACTAGTTTACCTCTGCTTTACCTCAGATTGTTTCTCTTGAACTCTTTCTCTTGGACTTTTTTTTGTCTTGACTCCTCCAGTAGCTAACACAGTTGATGTAGGGTTTGTTCTGACATAATAGAATATTATATAATGAGAAATGTCATGTCTGAAATGTCCATGTCACATTTCAGATATCTGCAGCATAATGGAATTGAGGAAATCAAAGAAGAGGTATTCCAGGGTCTAACTTCTCTGCGTACCCTGTAAGTATATTCTCCTTATAAATGTGTCGATCTAATAGAGATGTTGAAAGCCAGCACCTGTGTTCAGTATTTGCGGCTTAGGTACATTTAACCAACACAAAGTAGTCATCTGCAGAATGGCTATCTTTCTTGGGCTATCTCCAGATCAGCCCTCCTCATTGTTTTGCTTCTCATTTTCCCCCCTCCCTGTACCAGTACCCCCTTCAGGTATTTCCTGCTCACTCTGGCATTCCCAACCTGCACTTAAACACATTACACACCCAAACACTAATAAATTAGATGGTGCATGCCAAAACTTTATACCAAACAGGGTGGAGCAGTAAGATTTTGAATTCATGAAGTGCCAACATTGGCTTATGTTTAAACATTGGTAGACAAAAACAAATTAGTTTAGTGTTTTAGCTTTTATCCCACCTTGTCACTAAAAAAAACTTGAATGAGGCTGTGGTTATCTCTCCTTATATATAATTGAGTAGTGGGTGCCAAAGTTCTAAAATGCACTCCTTTAGTGTATGGACGCTTGAACTGTCAGTCAGAAGACGCTGGCTGGGTTGACTGGCTGCTTTGTGCAGTCCCGCCCAGTGTTTCAAGGTCTTTTGCATATGGAAGCTGATTGGACTTCACTGCATTCCACACCTCAAACTCACCCCCCTCCCCGCAAGGCAGTTGGAATGTCAGTTGCATATGGAACCTTCAAGGTCTTTTGCATATGGAAGCTGATTGGACTTCACTCCATTCCACACCTCATACTCCCCCCCCCCCCACAAGGCAGTTGGAATGTCTGTGTGTAGGTCCCAGGATCATGTTTTAA
>NW_015175398.1:367221-392138 GCF_001447785.1 Gekko japonicus | reverse complement strand
GGCCGAGATTGGGGGGGCAAGGCGGGCGACAGAAGGCCGAGGCCTCCGTCGGCCGGCCCTCTACAGAATCCACCCCCCAAACCTCCAGGTATTTCCCTCCTTAGAGCTGGCAACCCTACATTCCCCTCAGTGCCTGTTGGTAGGCAACTAAGCTTGGTCCTGTCACCTACTTTGGCCTTTGGGAGAAAACACATTGGGGCCAGTCCTGATAGGGTTGCCAACTCCAGATGGGAAATTCCTGGAGATTTGAGGGATGGAGCCTGAAGAGGGTGAGGTTTGAGGAGGGGTGGGACCACAGACAGGTACACTGCCATAGACTCCACCCTCCAAACCATTCAGTCCCACATAGGGAACCATTGTTGCCAATCTCCAGGTGAGGGCTGGAGAGCACTCAGAATTACAACTGCTCTGCAGAAGGCAGGGCAGAAGTCAGCTGAAGTCAAAGGGGCAGATAATGGTAGGTTGATGGTTAGCTGGGAAGGAGCTGGGGTTGCCAACTACATGCTGACAAATTCCTGGGGATTTGAGGGGTGGAGCCTGGAGAGGGTGGGGTTTGCAGAGGGGTGGGACCTCAGACAGGTAGAATGCCATAGACTACACCCTCCAAACCAGCCACTTTGTCCTGGGTAACAATTGCTGCCAATCTCCAGGTGAGGGCTACAGATCACTCACAATTACAACTGCTCTTCAGGTAGCAGAGATCAGTTCCTCTGGAGAAAACAGTGGACTCTGTCATTATACCCTGCTGAGGTCACCACAGCAAATTGACACTGTTTGCCCAAAGCCAGAGCACTCCCCCAGAGCCTCTTTCTAGATCCCGTTGTATTGCTTTCACAACGGGCTTTACTGCTAGTTATACATAATCTTACATTCTAATAGCAAAGTCGGGAAATCTTTGCATACTTAAATCCAGTGACTGGAGATGTGACTAGGCAAGATCATTCTACAGACCTGAAAATGGCCCCAGGTTTGCAGAAAAATGTGAAATCTGAAAAAAAATAAAAGCATTGGGAGGTTTAAAAAATGCAAAAATGGTAAAAGGAATGCCTGTAGCTTTAACCAAGGGATTCCCTCAGTGGCTGTTGCTAGGCAACAACAATATTCCAGGCTGGGTTTCAGTAGGTAGAAGGTAGGGGGAGGGGACAGGGGCCTTTCCAGGCCGATTTTGTCCTTTGAGGAAGGACTTCTTGGGGCCAGGATCGACTAGGGTTGCCCGCTTCAGGTTGGGAAATTCTGAAGATTTTGTGGTGAAGTCTGAGTAGCACAGGGTTTGGGGAGTTGAGAGGCCTCAGCTAGATATAATGCCATAGAGTCCACCCTCCAAAGCATCCATTTTCTTTAGAGGGACAGATCTCTGTCTGGAGTTCAGTTGTAATTCTGGGAGATCTCCAGGTCCCACAGCAACCTCTGAGTGACTTGATACCAACCACCTTGCATGACTCAAATAGGTTCAAGAAGAGTACAACATTTTTTATTAGACTTACCTTTAGCAAAGTTGTACATTGTTAGTAGTATGTTTGTTTAAAGTTGTACCTGTTTATTTTCTGGTTTTAAATGTCAATGTATTAATGTACATTGTTCTCATTTGTTAAAAAAATTAAATAAAATGTTTATTTTTTTAAAAATACGCCTGGCTGGTTACTACAGTTCAACAGCAGCCACCCTATGAAAGCCAGCGTGGGGTAGCAGTTAGAGCTTTGGAGCAGGGTTGCAAGACCCAGGTTTGAATACCGGTCTTGCTGTGGAATCTCACTGAGTGATTTTGGACCAGTCACATACTTTCAGGCTAACCTACCTGACAGTGTTGTTGTGCAGATAAAAAAGGACGAGAGGAGAATAATGTAAGCTGCTTTGTTCCCCACTGTGGAGAAGAGTGTGGTATAAGTGGAGTAAATAAATAATAAATATCACTAAAGATGGGAGGCTGGTTGAATGGTTGAGAAGGAAAGAATGGGGCAGGTACCACACAACTAGACCACAGTTTTCCTAGGCAGAGCCTGCTGGTGCAAGAGGGAAAGCTTAAGACAGGGAGGCAGATAAAGGTTGGCAGTTGGGTGAGAAGGAGATAGGGTTGCTAGGTTAGGAAATTCCTAGATATTTGAGGGTGGGGCCTGGGGAGGGTGGGGTTTGAGGAGGGGAGGGACCTCAGAAGGGTATAATGCCATAGACTCCACTCTCCAAAGCAGCCAGTTCCTCCAGGGCAGCTAGGATTGCCAACCTCCAGCTGGGTGCTGGAAATCACCCAGAATTACAACTGTTCTCCAAATGAGCAAAATCATTTCCCCTGGAGAAATTGGCTGCTTTATAGGGTGGGGTTTATGGTACAGTACTCTGCTGAGCTCACTTCCAAGCTCAAACCTCATTCTCCCAAGGCTCCACCCCAAATCTCCAGGAATGTCCCAACCTGGAGCTGGCAACCCTAAGGGGAACTGATCACTTTAGTTGGGAGATTTGTTGTGATTCCAGGAGATCACCAGGCCCATCCCAAAGGTTGGCAAGGAGAGAAGGAAGCAGGAAAATGGGAGAAGCAATGGGGATTTTCAGGAGAGGGAATAATGGGGGAGGGGAAATGAGATGTCTCCCATAAGTCCTTGCAAGTTCCTGCTTGTTTCATCTATTTTATATGCTGCTCTGACGATGCATTGGAAAAACAGCATATAAATTATTAAAATGACATTGTTTCTGTGTGGATTCATGCACTGGGAGAGTTATTACAAATTCATCCTGGAATGGCAGAAAAAGGAAAAGGTAATTTATGGTGATGAAGGAAGAGAGGCAGGATAATGCCAAGAAGAAAGAGATACATTGAGAATATTTACACCTTTTTATGAGGTATTGTGGGCTGCGGTGGCTCAGAAGTTAAGACGCTGAGCTGCAGACTGGAAGGTCTGTAGTTCGGCAGTTCGAGACCCTAGTGCCATGTGATGGAGTGAGCTCCTGTCTCTGGCCCCAGCTCCTGCCAACATAGCAGTTCAAAAGCAAGAAATTGCAAGTAGATAAATAGGTACCACTTCGGTGGGAAGGTAACAGCATTACACGTGCCTTGGCGTTTAGTCATGCCGACCACATGACCACAGAAACGTCTTCGAACAGCACTGGCTCTTCGGCTTGGAAATGGAGATGAGCACTGCCCCTTAGAGTCGGATTCAACTAGTTTTCGAGCAAGGGAAACCTTTACCTTTTATGAGGTACTGTTTTTTTTTTGCCAGGAGTTCTAATTAGGAACAAGGGATGCTAGGTTGCAGCATGGATTTCACTGCCTCCTAGAACATTGTTTAATAGGTTCCATACAGTCACTGTTCTGGATCCACCCTTCAAAGTACAGTTTTATAGTATTCATTTTACAACTGGGAAACCATACACTGAAAATAAGTGTTTCATTTATTTATTTGTTTGATATGTATACCGCCTTCCCCGCGGATGGGCTCAGGGTGGTTCACAACAGTTTCAACACAATACTATTAAAACAATAATAAAAGTAACAATTAAAACAGTAAAACCATCATATACCGTGTAATGACTAATTCTGATCGGCAGTACTGATATTAAGATCCGGCCACTGGTGCCAGTTCAGCAGTACCAATGTTAAGATCCAGGCTGCTGAGGAGGAGGGAGCCAGGAAAGGAAAGGGATGCCCGCCACCTCAACCAAAGTCCTGGTGGAAGAGCTCCGTCTTGCAGACCCTGCGGAATTGCAGTAGATCCCACAGGTCCCTGATCGCATATGGGAGCTCATTCACCAGGTAGGGGCCAGGGCCGAAAAAGCCCTGGCCCTGGCCGAGGCTAGCCAGACGTCCCCGGGGCCAGGGACTATTAGAAGATATTGATTCATAGACCTCAGTGTCCCCTAGGGCTCATATGGGGAGAGACGGTCTCGAAGGTATGCTGGCCCCTGGCCATATAGGGCTTTGAAGGTAAGCACCAGCACCTTGAAATGGATCCGGAATTCAGTAGGCAGCCAGTGGAGTTCACACAGCACTGGGTGGATATGAGCCCTCACAGGCGTCGCCGTCAACACCTGTGCTGCCGCATTTTGCACTAGCTGCAATTTCCAGAGCAGGATCAAGGGCATTTATATTTACATAAATATATATTTATATTTATATAAATATCTCCCTTATAAGTGTGTGTATATGCATAGGCATGCACATGCAGATTTGCTGAGGAAAAAAACCCATATTTAAATAAACAATATATATGATTTTTTCCCCCTAAATGCGTCCCTGTTTGGACCAGGGTTGGGCCAGTCAGAGAGCTAATGGTCTGGAGTAAAGTCTGAAATCTGACCAGGTCGCTGAACTGAATCCCTAAGAAATTCTAGGTGCAACACCTAATACATCTAAATGCTGGTTGCACTGAGAAAACCACTGCTGCTTTCTGATGGGCTTTGCAGAGGATAGAAGACTGCCATCATTGACTGACCAGAGGGAGGAGTCCCTATTCATGTTGTATGCATATCAGCAATCTGCACGTGCACAAATGTCTTGTATATATTAAAGGTGGTTTTATGTTTTGGCTGCCATTCTTCTGCAGTGCTCAGTGTGGCTTACAACATTTAAAAATAAAAATCAATAATCAGTCAAAATAACAGACATTGTTGATTTTAAACATTCATGTTTCAACAAGGGTCAGTAGGCTTTGGCACATGTGTAAGCTGTTAGTGCGTGCATGTTGGGAGCCAGCACCTACCATATTATACTCTTGGTCAGGGCATGAAAGTCGTGACTTAAAAATATTACAAAACCCACATGTGCTACACCTTCTTAAAAGAGTATCTGAGGAAGTGAATTTTGTATAACTAATCAGGCATCTTATATGTGTATCAGCATGAGAGAGTATGCGGTGAGCATAGCACACTAAAACTACTCACCTGTAGTCCTGCTAAGCCAGTAGCATATGCTTTGAGAACCTCCATGTTCACCTGAGATTCCATAGATTTGGATGGAACCTTAGCCTTGTGTTAATTTAATGTGTCTTGCAGAAGTGACTGAACACAAAAGTGTGGGGGAGAATCCATTTAGACACTTGCTCTGCATGTGCACCAAGGTGTAACAAACTCTTTACATTCTTTTCTCAGTTGCAGTTGTCTGTATTCTGCTGGAAGCTGTTGTTTATACCCTTACGCAAGTTTCAGAAAGTCAGTTCTAACCCAGTGCAGGCAAGGTGCCTGTCCTACATAAAAGAAAGGAAGTAGAGCCTTGGAGCCCCACACCAAATGGCTAAGGCATTCACTCTAATTTTCCCAGCAGACATGAATTGTTGAGAGAAAATTGTCATGATGACATTGTAAATACAGTTAACCTGCAAGTTAGTTACATGCTTGTCACAAGCTTAGTGTGACCTGAATCATAATGTAATAACTGAGCTACGAACAATGGTCACTTACAAGTGTCAATGTAAATCACTAACACAATGGTACTTCTTAACATTGCAGTGATCTCAGCAGAAATTTGATCCACCGGATCTATGAAGCAGCGTTTACTTCGCTTGGTGCTATTACCAATCTGTAAGTAGGCCACTTAGCACTGAAAAGTTTTCCAATTCTTTCGTAGTAGCATTTTCCCTCTCAAAGTCTCTGTTCTTGTTTCCTTGAATTCAGTATTTCTAATCAACACCTGGTGTGCATATAGAGAAAGCAAAAATAACATACTCCTGCTACATGCTTGCTGTACTTTAGTGGGGAAAGGATGCTCACCAAAAAATAAAACAATGTGATACAAGACATTCTTTCCTCCACCTTCACTTCCAGATTATGTGCAGAGGATAAAGAGATGGGTGTAACCCCACACTAGGGTTGCCAGTTCTGGGTTGGGAAATACCTGGAGATTTGGGGGGTGGAGCCTAGGGAGGGTAGGGTTTGGAGACAAGTGGGGCCTCAGCAGAGTACAATGCCATAGAGTCCACCCTCCAAAGTATCCATTTCCTCCAGGGGAACTGATCTAGGTCATCTGGAGATCAGTTGTAATAGTGGGATATCTCCAGGTCCCACCTGGAGGTTGGCAAGCCGGCCCCACACAGTGAGCTGACTGTTCCAGTCCATGCATTAGGAGAATGCACACCTTTTCAAAAAAGTTTTGTATCTCCCACCTTTTTGTGGGACTAGGAGATGAGGGGACAGGAAGTTTTGAATTGTGGTTTTTTTTTCTGTAGCTGCTTTCATAGAACTTTCCAAGCCATCATCATATGCAGTCTTAAATGTCTTAGCAACCTTTAGACATGGGGAATACTTCTGTGTCTGGTTTTTCAAGTATTACCCCACACACACACACACACACACACACACACACACACACACACACACACAAACAAACACCATTTAGTGACTGCTTTGGTTAGTTAAACAACTGCATTGGGCTGTTATGCTTTGCCAGACTGGCACTAGCAATTAGATTTGGGTGACAGTAGCCATGTCCCTGGGAACATGCAAGCATGGAATGGCAAACAGCTGTCTTCTAGATTTTCCCGTGAAAGATAGTGGCTGGCTCTAAGTCATATAGCTCCGCTGGCAATAGGAACATCTAGACGATAGCGTAATGTAGTGGATAGAATTGGGGGTAGAGATTACCCACTTTCAAATCCCTGCTTAGCCATGAGACTGAGTGAAATGTCTTGGACAGTTCACTTGTCTCTAAAACCTAAATTATCTCACAGTATGGTTTTGAGGATAAAATGGGATAATCCATCATTTGCTGTCCTAAACTCCTAGGAGGAAGGGTGTGGTCCAGATCGTATGAGCAGTGAAGAAGTTGATTGTGTAATGCTGCTTGCAGGAGAGCAGAGCATTCCATTCAGCCAACAAATGGACTGTCTATATCTCCATTTCATATATGCATGTTCAAGTATTTAATATTCTGCAATCTCACCCAGGTATTTCTGTTATACTTGTTTTTCCCCCCACCAATCTTTTTAGAGACTTAAGTTTCAATGCGTTGACCTCGTTTCCAACTGAAGGCCTGAGTGGGTTAAACCAGCTTAAACTTGTAGGCAACACAGAACTGCGAGAAGCCCTGACAGCAAAGGATTTTGTGAAGCTTCGGTGAGTCACTAACTAAATCAGAGTGTCTATGCTTTAAATATACAGTCGCATTTAAGTGGAATAAATTTAATTTCCCAAATGCAGGTTAATTCAATTAAGAATTTACCTGCCTTATTGAAGACACTGGCAGCTAAAGCAGTACTCTAGGATTTACTTGTGGGACAAAGAAATCTATCTTTGCCAGACCTATCACTAGAACACCCTTTCCGCTGAGGCTGTAGTGCAGCTTCTGTTATGGCTTTTGGTTTGCTAAGTGGACAGAGGATAAGCTCAAATTGAAATCTGCATTTATGGGCTGAAAAGCCCATTCCTGCCCTTGTGCCTTGTACTTTTATAACATTCTGCCCATTCAGTCTAGCCAACACTCTGGTCCTCGTCTTTAAGAGCTGAAGCTATACCCTTCTGTGAGAAGTATTCGTATTTGTACTTGAAAATATGTCACCAATTTAGGCTGTGAGCCTGTTCCACATAATATGAAATCCAACTCCCTTGTGATGTCTTGGTATAGGCACCTTAACAAATAGTGGTCTGTTTCCCCCCCCCCCCCCCACCCAGTAGTCGTGATTCTAAACCAGGATTAAACCATAGTTAAGAAACCTGGTTACAGGGAGTGATCCCAGTTTGGTAAGGACCCTGCATTCAGACATCAAAACTACTTCTTCCTTCCTTCCTTCCTCCTCCTCCTCCTCCTCCTTCTTCTTGTTATTATTATTATTTCTCGATGACACTCATGGCAGAATACATGGTGAAAATCAAGTACAATCAACAGGATGATACATCCAATGAGCAATATACTAGGGTTTGGACTACAGAAATCTGAAAACAAACAGAAATCTCAGAGAGAGCTGAAATGAAACCATGAGCTTTTAACATGACATTTTAAGTGATGTAGAAATTACCTTGTCTGGGGCATACTTACAGTGGTGTAGGTCATAGTCCTTATCCCTTTACCAATGCATCTTTCCATCCCTTTTATTAGAGTACAGTTCTGTTACCTTTGCAAAAAAGCTCTCTTGAATAATTCTGTTCTGCATATCTTGCGAAAAGCCAGGAGAGCCTTCCTCACCTCATCAGAGAGGCCATTCGAGCAAAGTTGGCATGGTGGAGAGAGAGGGTAATTGCTTGTACTCATGCATTCTCTTCAGAGGTGGTTCTGCAAATCATAGGGCCTGAGGCCATGAAGGGCTTTGTCTGTGATAGTCAACACTTTGCACTGATCCTAGTAATAGATGGGCTGCAGAATTATGGATGATTGCAGAATTAGAGTGACGTGCATATTCTGCCTAGCCCCCAATCTAGTTGCGGCGGTTTGAGGAGTGATTTAAACCTGTCCAACATACATCCCCTGATACCTACTTCTTCATCCTAATGCCTCAGATCTACTGTGTCAAAGGCTGCTGACAGATCAGGAGGAGCAACAGAGAAACATGACATTTGCCAGGCAGAGGTCGTCAGCTAAAATTATTAGAGTCATCTCTGTCCTGTAGTCCAGCCTGAACCCAGACTGGAAAGGGGCTAGAGCCTGTGAATTATCCAGGAAGCCCCAGAGTTGGTCTGCTTTCGAGTGCTTTCTACTGCTTTCTCAATCACTTTGCCTAGAAATGGGAGATTAGAGACTGGGTGATAATTAGAAACATCTTTTTTTGAGTAGTGGATGGATGTTTGCCTGTTTGAGTGCTTTATGAAAAGTGCCCTGGGTGAGTGACTGATTTATGATAGCTATCAAGGGTTCCTTTATGTGGTTTTGCATGATTTTAGCAGCCAGCTGCTCAAGGGGCCAGTATACATTCACCAATCCCAGGATCCTGTCAATATCCATCACACTAACTAGGGCAAATTGGTCCATAATCAGACAAGATGATGTACTAGGCATTTTATCTGACAGCCCTAGCTTATCAGTGACATCCAGGTCAGAGTTTATTTGTGTTATTTTATTGGCAAAGAACCTTGCAAAGATGTTACAGCTAATTGTCAGTTCAAAAGGCAGTAAAGGTTCAGATTTAGGAGTCAGCAGTTGATGGGACACCTTAAATAGTTGGGATGGTTGTGAGGTAGCTGATGCAGTGGTTGCAGAGAAATAACACTTCTATACCAGTATCACTGCGGCCCTGTAATGCACTCTGTTAGATTCAGTCGGGACGTAGCCAGAAAATTTTGTTTGGTGGGGCATGGGGAAATCCCCGGGGACAGAAGAAGCAGCTCCAGCTCCACTGTGACCTCTAGTCCTCCTCTAGTTCTCTAGTCCCTTCAATTGTAGAGACTTGATTCTGGGCTGCTTTTCTGTGTAAGCGGGGGGTAGGGGGGAATCTCCAATTCTGTCTCCTTTGCATTTTGCAGTTTTATTTTATTTTATTGCTATTTTATTTTATTTGCATTTTTAAAAACCTATTTATTTTTTGGCTTGGAAAAAAGAAAATGAGACTGAAGCTTCCCTGACTGTGCCTGGGTTCATTTTGGAAACCCCACGTGCATCTTGCAGTTTGCTTATTTTTTATTTATTTTTTTGTTCGCGGGGGCGGCACTCATCTGTTGGGGGCATTTCCCCCAAATACCCCCCCCCCATGGCTACGGACCTGGATTCAGTGCAAGTTTTCTGTCATCATCTTTTTAGATGTCTTCCAGCCTTCTTTTGGTCATCCAGGTCCACGGTGACCCATGGGGCTGGTTTTCTCCCTAAGGGTGGTAGAGGTCAACAAGGAACAACCTTGTCAGTGACATTGAGAAGCTTTGTGTTCCAAGCTTCCACTGCAGCCTCCCAGTGCATTTTGGAATCCAGAAGGGTCCATGAACCTCCCTTTGTGGAGTGTTGGTGTCATAGTTACCTGTGTGGTCAGTAAGTGGTCAAGCCATGGTTCAGGCCGAAGCTGTAACCCTGAAATAAGACTTTCTGAGGCTCAGAACAAAAGATCAGGTCTAAGTTATAGCCTTTTTCATGTGCTGAACCTGCCATGATTTGAGAGAGGGCCAAGGCAGTCAAAAGGGCTGTAGAATCTAGGCTGGCTCTGGAGAGGAGTAGTCAGCTTGAATGCTGAAATCACCCAGAACAATCAGCTGAGGGTCTCCATTAATTAAGTTGGGTCAAAGGTCTCATGAACTAGGAATTAGTTATATCTCTTTGGGGGGGGGGAGCATCCAAGCCCAAGAATTTTTTTTTTTAAGTTTTATGCAAAACACAAGCATACTGTAGTTT
Source organism: Gekko japonicus (assembly GCF_001447785.1). Classification (NCBI taxonomy): domain Eukaryota; kingdom Metazoa; phylum Chordata; class Lepidosauria; order Squamata; family Gekkonidae; genus Gekko; species Gekko japonicus. The sequence goes on along the minus strand of NW_015175398.1, from coordinate 381,913 downwards.
CAGTACAGCAGCTTTTGAATAAGAATATTGAGTATATCTGTATACAGTTTCTGATCCACTTAAGTGCCTATGTTATAGGTTTGTAGAAGTGGGAAAGAATATTTAGAGAACAGGTAGACTGGAGAAAGTATCTCAGTTTTGGACATCAGTAGTACTTTGACCTCTCAGACTTACAAAAACCATTGTTCATCATTGCTTTAAGAAATAACTTTTTTAAAAAAACCTCTTCAGCTTTTCCCCCTATTTAAAATTGTTTCTGATGCCTGTTTGCATCTCTCCTTCTCCTTGTCCTCATTCCAGAAGGAAAGTGACTGTAAATATTTACCCTTGAGATATGTTCACCAAAGACTTTTGACTTCAAGCACAAAGATTTGGATGTTATGTTATAAAAATATCATATTTACCAAATAGAAGTATGCCTTCTGGTGATGTTCTGTGGCAAGCGATTCGTGTAGTAGCCTCCTGTACACTGAGATTTGGGGAGAAGTCTTACTCAGAGTTCTCTCATTGGCTAAGGCTGACAACGCTGAGAAGTTGCTCTTTCTTTGTATTCGTGGAGCCCATCATGCCCTCTCCATTATTACTTTACAGAAATTAGTCAAGACTTTTATTCCCACAGGCATTTGGAGAATGTGGACGATTCTGGGTTAAGCTGACCTAATATCTAATTTTTCTGCATTGTGGTGGTTCATAGTTTTAATTATGGTATGTTTACTTAGTTGTTTATGGTTGTTTTACAACCTGAAACAATGGCAAATAGCCATAAACTTTTCAACTAAGCAACCCCCCCAATTAATTTTTATTTATTTTTATACACACACACATCAGCACAGCATAGAGAAACTTTTATAGCTGTAATGCACCCTGCAGGCCTTTTTATGGCCATGTGGTGGATATAAATAGAATAAAAATGTGTTTGGCCCCTTCTTTTGGGTGAATTAGACTTTCTGGCATGTCCTGGAGTCAGTTAAGGGAAGTGTGCAGAGCAGGAAATCCAGCCTTGCAGCATGGGAGATTTCATATAAGAAACCAAACAATGAGAATGACAGGTGTGTACTTAGTACTTGCATGGGAATTCACTTGCGCAACAGTGCTACTCTCCAGGCAACTTGATGAATTTTCATTTTTGTGCACACAGGTAATAACATGATTGCTTGTAACATCTTTTTTGCCTTAAGATGGCAGTGCTTTAACACACACTTGGACTGTAACCAAAGAAGAGGAGGAGGAGAGGAGATTGAATTTATACCCCGCCCTTCACTTGGAGTCTCAGAGCGGCTTACAAACTCCTTTCCCTTCCCCTCCCCATAACAGACACCCTGTGAGGTGGGTGGGGCTGAGAGAGCTCTGACAGAAACTGCTCTTTTTCAAGAACACCTCTGACAGAACTACGGCTTGCCCAAGGACATCCATCAGATGCAAGTGGAGGAGTGGGGAATCAAACCTGGTTCTCCCAGATTAGAGTCCGCGCACTTACATAAAAACCAAGTTCACAATGTAGTCATTTGGACACCAGAAGCTCTCTTGCTGGATTAAAACCTATTCTTTAGGAAATCTCATAGCTAAATTCTTTTATTAGAATATTAGAAGGACTTTCATAAGGAAAAGCAAGTTCTAACTTTCAGAGACAATGCTGCTTTAAAAAAAATTCAGAAAAGCTGTCAGTTATGACCTCCTGCTGTTTCTTTGAATTTTCAGATCGCTATCTGTTCCATACGCCTACCAGTGCTGCGCATTCTGGGGCTGTGATTCTTATTTAAACTTTAATACTGAAGATTCCAACCACCAAGATCAAAGCCTGTCAGTTGCTCATGACCGTGGTGAGTGCTTAACTGAAAAAAAAAAGTGTTCTGAGAAGACACACACAGCCTTTTACACAAATGTAAGCTTCCTCCAGGCATACCTGGAATTGGGGAACATGGCTGCTTTTCATGTGTTGTATTCACTTATTGTGGGGGAAATCTTTTACATGACTCCATACAACGTATTTTGAATCTTTCCGCAGATTCATTACTCACTGACTCTTTTCAGAAATAATGCAAAAGGATGCTTATTCTACCCGTGGTTAATTTGTGAAAGTAGGCTTTGGATTGCTCAGTCCAAGTTTGCCTTCAGAAATCCTAGTTTCAGAGCTTCATCTTGCCTGTAAAGTTCTTGCTGTGTTCTCAGCTTGCATGGCAAAGGAAATTTTTACCATGTTATCAACTTAACTTTCAATTGGCCAGCATTACTGTAAGGCCATAGAGCCGCACCCCCTTTCCCAGTCAAGCCCTGTGGCATCGAACATTAACACTGTCGTCACACCAAATCAGAAAACATCCCAGTAAAACTACAGCCTTCCCCCCTCCCCCAAACACACAAAGGTGGCAGAACAGTGCTCCCAAGTTGTATCCCAAAATCAGCAACCTTATTCTGCTTCTGTGGCAGCAAGTTAGGCCTGGGTGGTAGTGGTGATATACGGTTCTTGTACCATATAACCCTTTAGTGGTATTGGTCAATTGTCTCATGCTTCAAACTACCACTTTCTTAATTAGTGTGTTTATCCTATTTTATTGTACTTCCTCGGCACATGTGAGAGAGGTCAGAACCTCTGACCTCTCCCATCACCCATTGAACTACCCAAGGTTCAAGTCCGCACATAAAGAATCTTACCTGAGTTATTCTACTAGGCGTCTCTAGTAAAGTAAAGGTAAAGGTTTCCCTTGCTCGAAAGCCAGTCGAATCCAACTAGGGATGCGGTGCTCATCTCCATTTCCAAGCCGAAGAGCCAGTGCTGTCCAAAGACGTTTCTGTGGTCATGTGGCCGGCATGACTAGACGCCAAGGCGCACAGAACCTTCTCACTGAACCGGTACCTATTTATCTACTTGCTGTTTCTTGTTTTCAAACTGCTAGGTTGGCAGGAGCTGGGATCAGAGATGGGAGCTCACTCCATCTTGCGGCACTCGGGTCTCGAACTGCTGAACTACTGACCTTCCAGCCTGCAGTTCAGCGTCTTAACCACTTGAGCCACTCCCCCCCTCCTTTTGCAGTGTTCTGTAAAACTGAGATAAAGGGTTCCTTTTCTTCTTTTGTGTCTAAAGAAACGGTCTCATGAAAGCTCATACTGGAATAAGTGTTCATCTTTCAGGTGCCATTGGATTTTTGTTTTGCTAAAATAGTCTAATGTGTCTACCCCACTGAGACCTATCTTTCCATTGTTTGAATGCATTCCTTTCTACTAACAATCAGCTACCATTATTAATTTAATTACACCGTAGCTTTGCATGATTTCTGATCCAAGGCACAGAGAATAAGAAGTGCTGTTTAAAAGGACTCTGCAAGGTTTTATCTTGAACTCCCAAGTAGAATAGACTCGTGAGATAGTTTAATCTGAAGCTAAATGGCCATGTACTAGACTCTATTTTTTAAATAGGTAAGACATAATCCATGAAATAGTTTAATATTTTAGTGTTTCTCCAGGCCTGATCTTCTGCCACTTTTATTTAGGTGCAGCAGATGACCTAATCAATGAAGATAATGAAGAACTTGGTCAGACAATAATACACTGTACCCCTACAACAGGTAAAGGGGCCCATGAATTTAAGCTTTAGCAACATACTTTGTTTTGTGTTGTAAGTGTTGATTGGATAGTGAACAGAATCCACAAATCTGATGAAGCTTTCACGAGTTATGATGCAGTAATGCAAAAACAGGACTGGGGTGTGGGGTTTGAAGTGAGTATACTGTGACAGTTCCTACAGGCTATTACAAGAGAGTTTATTAAAATGTCGGGTTTAAAAGTACTAATGCTGCTTGTAAGGTTAGTATTGTTTAAAGATATATGGGAGTCACTCCACCCATAAAGTGCTTACAGCTGTCCTAGCTGGCTCTCCCTTTCTTTCTTCCTGTTGGCATCATCACGTTAGTTGTTTTTCCTTAGTCTTCCCATCCCTGCAGCAGGCCCGTCATTTAGTGCAAGCTTCTGTGTCACCCACAGCTGCCTGCAAGGGAAAAAAAATTGTGTATGAGCCAGCTATTGTACCTTGAACTGTGTTAGCGGCTGCTTACATGTTTCCTTCCTCAAGCCCTGTGTTTGTTTGTTTTTTTACATCACTATCATGTTTGGGCACCCCAGTTCCTGCTGTCTTTGTGAATTCCAGATGAGGGCTACACCCAGCCTGTCTTTGGGGGCAGGTGCAAGGCAGTTTCTGTGATATGGAGGGTTATATGAGCCAGTACTGCTCATCCTTTCTTCCCCATCTCTGAGAGAGATGTGAAACCTTTAGTGTTATAAAAACATGAGAGGAAAATAGTCTCCTGATTCCCTACTTGAAATGACATGTGGATCAAGGAACACTATACATGGTAATAGAACTAAAGTTGCCCCACTGAATTTGGCTATATTAGACTTGACATTGTAGTGGTACTCTGGAAACTGAGGTTGGCCATGGTAACAATATCATTCGGGCAGGGGTCATTTCGTAGAAAAAGAGCTAAGGGAACTCATTAGCATAACTCATTAGCATATGCCACACCCACTGACATCACCGGAAGTGTGTCATAAGGCCACACACCCCGCCCCCAACGGTTCCGGCCGCTGCTGCCGGCCTTGCAGCTCCACTGCCGAGCCCCATGAGGGGCCCGGCGGTGCAAGGCCAGCGGGAGTGCAAGGAAGCCCCGCGAAGGCCCTCCCTGGCCCCAGGCAGGCAGGGGTGGGGAGAGGCAGGGAGGAAGCAACTTACCCTCCCTCTTCTCCGGCCTCCTCCTGGCTGAATGAGGGCCGGAAGCAGGGGGCGGGGCTTCGTCATGTGCCCCGCCCCCCATACCTCACCCGGGGGAACTGCAATCCCCCGCGATCCCCCCCGAAATGACCTCTGCATTCGGGCTCAGGACACAATCAGTTGTATTTTTCAAGCTTGTCACCTGCCTTGTTTTGTCACTAGCCTTTCCTATCTTCAGCTGATCTTGAACATCTGTCCTACCTCCTCTCTGTGCACTGACTCATGGCATATTTATTCTCCATGTTCATTTGCTCAACCCATGGAACTGAGGTGTTAACAATGTTAGAAGTGGAGCCATTGAATCTTCTGTTGCATCTTGGAAATACTGGTCTTATTTATTTTTAACCAACAGTTCTTTCCTTCGTTTAAACAACTTGTAGATGATGCTGATTTTCAAATACTTTTTTCCTAAGTAGTAATAGAATTCATGTGGCCCTGTAAAATCGGGGGTGGGGGGGCTCAGTGGTAGAACATTTGCTTTGGATGCAGAAAGCCTCAATACCTGGCATCTCCAATTAAGAGATATAGGTAGTTGGTGATGTTAAAGACCTCCACCCGAGACCATGGAGATCCAGTGTCAGTCAGAACAGACATTACTGACCTTGATCGATCAATTGTCTGACAGTGGTTCCTGGCCATAGTGACTAAAAGGTTCCACATCTAGAAGCACTAGCCCTTAGAATATCAATGCTAGGAGGCAAGGTCAGGGAAGGTCTTAACTTCCGTGTTATGTTCATTGGTTCTACAAGGAATCTGGTTGGTCACTGTGTGACATACCATGCTGGATTAGACGGACTGGTCTGATCCAGTATGGCTTAATAACATTCCTTATTGATAAATTGTCTTTTTGACCTCCAAGAAGCAGACCATTGCCAGACAGAGCAGATGAATTAGTTTTTTCCTGGTAACTCAATGAATTGGTTTGAAAGCCCTGGTCAGAAATTAGGATACAAATGCAGAATGTACCTCTGTAACAACCATGGATCAGGGCTTTTTATGGACCCTGTTCTCTGGGCTGCAACCTATCCAGGTTTGATTAATGAAACACACAGAAGACAATTGGAAGTATGCAGAGCCCAATTTAAAAATAACCTAGTTTTAAAATAGTCTTAATGAAAAGACTAAAAACAAGTAAGCATTTCCTTTTTATAATACCCATCATCAAAAGAAAAAGAAAAAATAGATCCTTTAGGTTGGATGTACATATATTTCCTTGTGCTTCTATGCTATAACTGGGGCAATCAGCTGACTAGCAGAAGAGTTATTACAGCCTGATTTATTTTACTTGTGTTTATATAAGTGGGCCATCATTGGGGTATTTATCACTTGGTATATAAGCAGTAAATTTCTCTAGCTGCAGATCTTACATTTACCTGACCTTGTGTAGTAGAGCTCTGTAGTGCTGTTTTCAGAAAATGCAGTACTTCTAAAATATATTTAGATAAACAGTCCTATGTCACTTACTGCATTACTCATGTTTCTTTTTCTTTTATACTAGGTGCTTTCAAGCCTTGTGAATATTTACTAGGGAGCTGGATGATTCGCCTTACAGTCTGGTTTATTTTTTTGGTCGCCTTGTCTTTCAACATCCTTGTCATGTTAACTATATTTGCTTCTTGCGTTTCTCTGCCTTCTTCCAAACTATTCATAGGCTTGATTTCAATGTCAAACTTACTTATGGGGATCTATACTGGTATATTGACTTTCCTGGATGCAGTCTCCTGGGGACGGTTTGCTGAATTTGGCATTTGGTGGGAGACTGGCAGTGGCTGCAAAATTGCTGGGTTTTTGGCTATCTTCTCTTCGGAAAGTGCCATTTTTTTCCTCATGTTAGCTGCCATTGAATGGAGCTTGTCTTCTCAGGAAATAATGAAGAAGGGTAAAAGTAATCACCCAAAAAAGTTTCAAATCACTGCCGTTTTTGCTGTCCTGTGTGCATTGATAGCAGGATGTTTGCCACTGTTCCATAAAGGGGAATACTCCGCATCACCACTCTGCCTGCCTTTTCCCACTGGAGAAACACCCTCTTTGGGCTTCACAGTTACCCTAGTACTCCTAAACTCATTAGCCTTTCTGCTAATGGCTGTTATCTATACCAAACTTTATTGCACCTTGGAGAAGGAGGACCTATCTGAGAACTCACAAGCCAGCATGATTAAACATGTCGCTTGGCTGATCTTCACTAACTGCATCTTTTTCTGCCCTGTTGCATTTTTCTCATTCGCTCCACTGATCACTGCAATCTCTATAAGCCCTGAAATCATGAAGTCTGTCACTCTGATATTTTTCCCACTTCCTGCTTGTTTGAATCCGGTCTTGTATGTTTTCTTCAACCCCAAATTCAAGGAAGACTGGAAATTGCTGCGGTGGCATATTACCAAGAAGAATGGAACTGGGACAGTCACTGTTAATACACAAGGCAGCTGTGGGACACAGGATTTCTACTATGACTGTGGCATGTACACACATCTGCAGGGTAATCTTACAATGTGTGAATGTTGCGAATCACTTCTTCTATCCAAGCCTGTACCATGTAAGCACTTAATAAAGTCCCACAGTTGTCCAGCTCTGACAGTAGTGCCTTGCCAAAGGCCAGATGGCTATTGGTCTGATTGTGGTACTCAATCTGCCCATTCTGATTATGCAGATGAAGAAGATTCTTTTGTATCAGACAGTTCAGACCAAGTACAGGCCTGTGGACGTGCTTGCTTCTATCAAAGCAGAGGCTTCCCTTTGGTTCGTTATGCCTACAATATCCCAAGGATTAAAGACTGAAAGGCTGTATTGCGAACCATACGCTTAAGAGGAGGACGCTTCATATACCATGCCTGTTCTGTCCTTTTACCTGGAAGCACTTTTACAATCATCTTTTGATGTTCATAGTAAACAAGGGATGTGGGCAGTAAATAGCTATACATTTAAAGCAAGAACTATTGCTCTTACTGTAAATAATTGGAAAACCAAAATTTATAACCTAGTTTTTTACTTCTTAGGCTGTGTTTTCATATTGTTATCCAACTGTAATTTACTACTTTGGTTGTGAAGTGAATTCAGTCCACTTTTCCATTTAAGCACAATACAAGAAACAGCTGTTATTAAGGAGTTATTTTTAAATGTGACTTTATATAGTTAAAAGGAAAAAAAAACCCTGTTGCTAACTTTTGTATAGCATTTCTGACTGAATCTCAGGACACTTTACTGCAGGGCCAAAAGAAGGGAGTATACTTCCCATGTACAACTGTGAGTCAAATACAGGCAAAATATACTATATTTTTCATTTTCCAAGCTGTTGCTCAGTTTGATTAGGATAGAAATTTTTATTTCAGTAAAAGCTGTATCGCCTTTCATCATGCACAGATTCTAGATGGACTGATATGATAGAAGGAAACATATGAGTACTGTTTGAAATCTTTGGGGTTTTGTGAGCAAACATCAAAATCAAGTTTACCAAACTTACATTGGCCTGTAGCCCAATGTGTATTACTCCACTTACTAGATCCCTATAGAGCTTCACCGTAAGTGTGATTCTGTGGTTGTTGTGTACACTAAGGGCAGCATTGTGCATATGGTTCTGCATATTGGATCTGACCTATTCTCATAAAGAAGATGGAGAATATATGCACAACACATAATGGAGGTTCCCTTCTACATTGACAGAGCATTTTTTAATACAGAAGAGAAATGAGTAGTCTCATACTCTGTTCTCCCCCTTCACACACGCACACGCACACACACACAAACCCTTGAGTTCCTTGTACATGTTGGACAGCCACTGAGTATTGTTTTGTGCTCTGTATGTTCAAATATGCGCAGGCTTGTTTGTGATAACAAAAGACAGTATAAAAGTCATAGAGATCTGCCTTGTGAAATACAGTATGTTAACAGCTGTGACAAAGTAGAAAGACACTGCAGAAAGGAAATAGAGTGAAACCATATTACACAATGACTTACATATTACACGGAAACATAAATAGACTTAGTGCAGTTTTACTTGTGCAAGAACTTGTGCAACATATAGTACCTTCCTCCCTAAATATCATAGTACCCATAAATTGGTTGTGCAAGATCTTGCACTAGTGCAAATGCAAGTGGGGATACAATATTAAACAGTCTTTTTCTTTCATTTCTGTTTGCACAACACTAGCACAAGTGGAAATTTTACACCAGAGCCAACCAACAACTTTGTAATAGAATAGATCTGAGGATATAAAGTTGCTTTGGAATAAAAGGCTGGTATATTAAAAGAAGTGTGAAAAACAAGAATTTCTGCTTTCCTGCCATTTTACAGACTGGGCAAATGAACTTTTATGAAAATTAGGAGGAAAACATTTGAACCTGATACTTGAGGCTCTGACATTTGGTAATTACATCGATCTTTGTCATCTCTCCTTAGTTTGAAAACTCACAGTGTAAAGTTATATATGCATGATTAAGCTAGATTTTATATTTCTTGAACAAAATATTAAATAGCGGTTCCACTGCCATAACAGTAATTCTAGCACCTTTTTTTTGGGAAAATTTTTTTAAAGCTAGATTACAGTTACGAAAATTTAAATTGTACATAGTGTGTATAAAATTAATTTCTTGTTTTGTAAATTATTTGATAGAATACAAGAATACATGATGGGAAATGTGGCTTCAGTGCATTTGTTAATTAAAGCTACCTCCTGAAATATAGCAGCTGCCAGTAGCAGATTGTTTTAAATTGTGGTTTATATACTTTTTGCATTGTAAATAAACATTGGTTGTACATTGTTCTTGTAATAAACCCCTGAAGCTTTGTATATCGAAATTATTTAGCTTGTATAAAATATGGGATGGCATCATTCTTGTATATTGTAATTTTTAAAGCCCAAATCATTCACAGTAAAATCAAAGGTAATGACAGCAAGAGAGAAGTGTATCCTACATTTTGTGTTTTGTTCTGTTTAAGCTTCTTAAACTTGAGATGATTTTTTTTTGTATTTTGCGTGTCTCTCTGTGTGTATGCCTGGAAGTCATGGAAGAAAGACATTTCAAAGAGAGGTGGCTTACTTGTCTGCCTTTGCATCCCAGCCTTGGTATTCCTTGGAGGTCCCCTTCCAAGTACTTGCCAGGGTTGGCCCTGCTTAGCTTCCGAGATCTGACAAGATTGCATTTGCCTGGGCTATCCAGGTCAGGGCAAGGTGAAAATTTCTGTGAGGGATATTAAATATGTAACATTGCATGTAAGAATGGTACCGATTTTCTCATGTCACAGATCTTCTGAAAGTGCTAAAATAAGCTAGTATGATAATACTCATACATTCACCCTAATCCAGACACATGTAGCTTCTTCTTTCCCTTTTATTTTTGTGGGATCGTCTTCTGTGCATGTGGATCTGCCCTCTCCGTAGAAGGAAATGCATAGTGAATCAGTCTTATGCATATTCTAGCAACTTCGAGAAAAATGAACTGGGTGATGATTTGAGATATAGTTTATGCTATATAAAATTAGTATGGGGGGGGGATTAGTTTGGCCCCACAAATTTAGGACTGGTAATTCACTTTTATTTGTTCAACATATTTCTGTTCCTCTTTACCAGGGGTCATTTCGTAGAAAAAGAGCTAGGGGAACTCATTAGCATAACTCGTTAGCATATGCCACACCCCCTGACATCAGGGGCCCGGCAGTGGACCTGCAAGGCCAGCGGGAGTGCGAGGAAGCCCCGCCAAGGCCCTCCCTGGCCCCAGGCAGGCAGGGGTGGGGAGAGGCGGGGAGGAAACAACTTACCCTCCCTCTTCTGCCTCCTCCTGGCTGAATGAGGGCTGGAAGCGGGGCGGCTGGAAGCAGGGGGAGGGGCTTCGTCATGTGCCCCGCCCCCTGCACCTCACCCGGGGGAACTGCGTTCCCCCGCGTTTCCCCCCGAAATGACCTCTGCTCTTTACACTGAAGATAGTTTCGGCGGTATCCGTGTTGGTCTGCCGCAGAACAGGGAGATTTGAGTCCAGTAGCACCTTTGAGACCAACAAGGTTTTTCAGATATAAGCCTTTGAGAGTGAAAACTCAGTGCAGTTTCCATATAAAGTTGAACGCAATGAACGTGTGAAGCTGCCTTATACAGAATCAGACCCTTGGTCCAGTAAGGTCAGTATTGTCTACTCAGACTGGCAGCAGCTGTCCAGGGATTTCAGGTAGAGGGCTTTCACATCACCTTCTACCTGGTCCTTTTAATTAGAGGTGCTGGGGATTGAACCTGGGACCTTCTGAATATAAAGCAGAGGTTTTTCCCTGAGCCACAGCCCCTTCCCATAAATTAGTTTCTTTGTTGGCACTGTGTGGCATTCTTCATGTATTTGGTTTACAGGAGGAGTTGGGTTCTATATTTAAAAGAAAACACTTATTTACCTATACAAAAATAAGTCAAACTACAGTTTGGAGGCACTGATATAATTGTCTTTCACTACTAAATAAAAATAATTTTCAAATACTGTACTTTACTGAATGTTGCCAATGCAGGTCCTGTAGTTTGTTAGTTTATTTATTTATTTATTTATTTTGGGATTTATATCCCGCCCTACCCATACGGCCAAGTTGATGGGGGGGGGGGTGTCAAATGAGAAAAGGCTGATGATCTTCTTTTAACACAGTTCAAAATATTTTCAAGACAAGTGTGTTGATAAGCTTTGTCTGAAAACTTAATTGCTATTGAATGTAGCACTTCTTTGGGGCCTTAATCATTAGATGAACAAACTATGGGAACAAACTTTCTGCTTTGTTCCTTTGTCTGCTCCTTGGATAGAATTCCACTAGTCAGATCTCTTTTTGTAGAAAAAGCCCAGCAGGAACTCATTAGCATAATAGGCCACACCCAACAGCAAAACCTATTAGCATATTAGGCCACACCCTGACAGCACCACTCATTAGCACATTAGGCCACACACCCCATGTTACCAGAAGTGTGGTCATCCAGCCACACCCATCTTTCCCTTCTAATTCTGTTTACCTTGTTGTCAAAACCCAGGGCTTTTTTTGTAGCAGGAACTCCTTTGTATGTTAGGCCTCACTCCCCTAATGTAGCCAATCCTAATGAGTTTCTGCTATTGGGTGTGACCTATTATGCTAATGAGTTCCTGCTGGGCGTGGCCAACTCAGGAGCCAGCCAGAACTCCGTTCCTGTGCGTTCCTGCCCAAAAATAGCCCTGCCACTATTGCTGCTAAACATATCCACTTGTATGAAAGCTGTGTGAATACTTTGATGTGAGCAGAGCATGGACTACATCATTACTTCAGATATAAACGAAGCTCATATGTGTTGTGAAGTCTCATGCTATTGAGGAGGGCTGTTCTCCCGCAATCAGTCTAATCTTGTACATGTATATTTATCTCACAGATTTAAGTGGATTTTGAGTTGGGAGAAGAGCTACATGATTAATAGGGAACATGTTTTTTATGCAGAAGATCCCGTGTTCAACCCCTGCTGCCAGTCAGTGGATAAAACTGGGTAGATCAGGGGTGTTAAACATACAGCCTATGGGTCAGGTACGGCCTGTGAGCAACTGGCTCTCTGTTGCTTCCTTCTCTGAGGTGGCTGCTGCCATGTCATAGCAGTTCACTTTTGCCCAGCTCCCTCTTCCTGGTTCCTGCTTTGCGCAGGAGCCAGCCCAAACAAAGTCTCCCTTTCCTCCATTGGCTGAGCTCTCCTCCTCTGGGACAGAGAGGGAGGGAAAGTAAAATCAAAAGCGAGTGCTTGTGCAGGTGAAAGATCAAAGCCTGACTCCCATGGCTCCTTTAAGACCGGCAAAGTTTTATTTCCGGTATAAGCTTTCATTCTTATTCTTCTTCAGAGGGAGGGAGGGGAGGATGGATGGATTCTTCTGCCAAGCATAATTTACATTGAGATTGCCCTGCTTTGCGCGCTCTCTCTCTCACACACACGCATACACACGCTAAAAGGAAGGGGCATATTGGGATAAGGGGAAAGGAGAATCAAAAGGAAATTATTTTGGCTTATTCTGAAAAGGGTTTTTTTAGATTTAGATTTCTCAAAGCCTATCTGAACCTGATTAGGAATTAGAACACTTGGATTGAATTCCATTTTTAATTACTACAAGTAGATGGCTAAGTATTTAAAAATACATTTATGGTTCCATATGTTCCAGTTCAACATGTCTCCCTCTCTGGCTTCCTTTCTTCACTCCGTCTTTGCTTTTGATGCTCTAGCACTGAAGTTGCCCAGTCTGAAATCAACACATTATTTCACTTGGAGGAGACCCCTCTCTCAGACTTATGTTCATTTATTCTTTGCATCCTCCTGGATGGAACTGAGACATTGGTTTCCTGTCTCATTACCAATGCTGGTATCTCCACGCCTACTACCCCTCTGCGTATCACACCTAATCCAATCAAGCTTGTTATTGTCATTCAGTCAAAACTCTGGAACTATTGCTATTCGGCATCTGAAATAACTTTTATAAAGTTTATATCTCTGGTCTGGTACCTTGTGTTACATTTTACCGCACGCATGGCCTGGACCGAGAAAGTGACATTTATGTCAGATTCGGCCCTCATAACAAATGAGTTTGACACCTCTGGGGTAGATGGACCTATGGCTAATAATAATAATAATAGTAATAAATAGTTGATTTTTATACCCCACTTTTCACTACAAGAAGGAGTCTCCGAGTGGCTTACAATTGCCTTTTCTTCCTCTCCCCACAACAGACATCCTGTGAGGTTGATGGGGCTGAGAGAGCTCTGAGAGAACTGTGACTGACCCAAGGTCACCCAGCTGGCTTCATGTGGAGGAGTAGGGAATCAAACACAGTTCTTCAGATTAGAGTATGCCACTCTTAACCACTGCACCACACTGGCTCATAGCAGCTTCATAAGGAGCGTCATAGTTTTGTATGACTCCCTCCTATGAAATAACAATGCTGAATACACTTGGGGATATAACCTTTCTGAACTCATTGGAGCTTACATCAAAACAAATATACATAGGCTTTCTTAGTAAAGTAGTATATGAACACATAGTACTAAGCTAATCCTATTTTGTAGTAGCTACAGCCACTCATTTTAGGCAAATTATGTCTGTCTGGATTGAAGAGATATGCTTGTCAGCTGCTCTTAAATCAAGGAAAGTAGTCCATTTTTCTGCTGTCTCCTAAATTGTACACTGTTGCTACTTAATCAAAATCACAAAGCTTTCTTTGGAAGCACCTCCACTTATAATATACTGTTTAATTATAATTTTAATTGCTAGACACCTTTGATTTTGCTGTTAACATTCCAGTGCTCAGTCTTTGTTTTTGGCTGGAGCTCATCTTTCCTTTTCAATGACTCTTATATCACATACCTCAGAACCACGCAATAGTATTAGAGACTGAAATAGCTGTTGTATTTCAAAAGAATAAAAACCTTGCACATTTCAGTTATAGTTAGCATTTGGAAGCTCTTTCGGGTGGAGGAAAGCAGGGGCCCAGCTGATGAAATGGAGATGCTCACTTGATAAGCTATAGTCATATTCTTGCAGAACTGAGTGCTAGCAATTTTGTTAATGAAATCCATAATAATAGTCTTCTCTGTTAAAATATTTTTGTCAAGTGTAGCAGGTACTGGTTTGTTAATGAACTACAAGTTCTATCCAGTAAATATGCAAGTCTCTCGGGATTCCTGTTAAATGATGGTGACGTGAAAATCATTGTCCAGTCAAAACATTTATTGAGCTGCATTTAATAAGAAAATGGAATGTGCAGAGCAGTAGTGTGAGCCTAAGGTGAGCTCATTGCAATATATTGTAATTTTTATCCTAGTGACTGAACAGATTTTAAGGTCATAAATGATTGTTGATTATGTGAATGTTGAGGAGCTACAACATAATGTGGGGAAGAGCAAAAGTACAAGAAGTTGTATTGCACCTTCTGTACATATACTGCTGTAATCAACAAGTTGCTTTCTCTAGAGTTTAT
>NW_015175398.1:328909-367152 GCF_001447785.1 Gekko japonicus | reverse complement strand
TGAAATAAAATAGTTCAGGCTATTTTTTAATTATTATTTTCAATCTCTGCCAGGGGAAACCCTGAAGTAGCATTAAAACTCTTCCCAAATAAGCTCTTAGTTTTTCATTTCCGCAGGGTGCTTCGTATGCTAAGGATCTATTCAGATGGCAAGCTTGGTGTGTAACAAACCTCTCCGTGCATTATTCCACCTAACTCGTCTCTTACTCAATTTGGATTGGTTGCTTCAGCACTGAGATCATTCACACAGCAAGGGATTGTGACTAAAGCTATTATTGTGGGTGGTGTACCCAGTGGCTGAGGGGCTTGACTTAAGGAGATGGTGGTTCATATTGAAGCTATGAGAACAAGTTTGTGGTCACAATTAAATTCGGTTTCAAGCAACAAGAACTTCATGTTTCTTTAAAGAAAGTGTTTCTAGACCCTGGCAGTAACCCAAACAGGTGAAGCAGTAGTGTATCTTATAAGGTGTTAGCAGTGAGCCTGGGTGCTTGGGTCATTGACTTTCCACCTTGACTGGTTTGCCTGTGTTCACAATTTTGCTACAACTTTCAGCTTAGCTACCAGCCAAAAAGGAAACAACCATTTACAGCAGTTTTCCTTATCAATCAACCCTGCCCACAAACAAGCTCATTCTCTAGCTCCTGCCCTAGTGGTGTGTTTCACAACACACATTCGGCGTCAGAGGCATCACCTGTGAATTACAGTCTTAAACCAACAACAATGTCTTCCCACATTCTCTGCCGAGTCTGGTTTAGGCATTATTTCTAGTTGCATGATTATCAAGCAGTGTTGTGTTATAAATATTGCCTCACTTTAATTTAATGGGAGGGGGCTGGTTGGGGGGGGGTGATTATATATAGATATAGATATATAATTTGTGGAGGGGCAATCAGAGAGACACTGTCCAGGGCTCTCAGACTCCCAACCCTGAACCATCTGTGCAAGAACTGTTCCTTGGAAAGAGCTTTGCCAGGCCGCCCAGCTACTGGCAAAAGGGGGGGGGGGGGTGTAAGGTTGCCAAAGCCAGGTTGGGTGTTACAGGTGAGCCTAGGATAGGCACCCTGCCCTTTCCAAGAACATGTCTAGGGGAAATTCACCCAAGGCTTTTGGAGAACAGAGCATACAGTCTTTATTAAGGATGATCATTCTGATGCCAGCATGAACAGATCATGCAAGTACTCCCAACAAGATGCTGAGTCCTTCCTTTACAAGATAAAGTAGCTAAAAGGTCATGGTCTAGAATTTCGAAGACAATTCTATTCCCAATCATAATTCTCTCTCTGACCTCTGCTCAGAATACATTTTACATTCCAAAAAGAAAAAGCAAATCATGACACTCTTCCGAGAGATTATGTGGCACCAGTCCTTGACTTAGTGCTGCAAAGGGAATAGAGGTCAAAAAGAACAGATCCACAGTGACGGGAGCAAGGCATGAACACAACCTCTAAAATTCGGCCAACATAGGCTCATAAGACATATAAAATTCCTTAAATTGGGAAACTCCTGGAAATTTGGAGACAGAACCTGGGGAGTACAGGGACTGCAGTTGGGGTACAATGCCGCAGAGTCCACCCTCCAAAGCAAACATTTTCGACGTTTGGAGATGAGCTGTAATAGGAGGAGGGGGATCCCGGCCTCCCTAGAAAGAACGCAGAGGTCTCTAAGCAACTTCTTGCTTGCCCGTGGCTTCCTGGGGAATAAAAAAAGTTACTATTGTGACGACGTTGGCGTCATTGTTGGGGTCATTTGATCAGTAACAATGGGAGGGGGGGAGGGGGGGAGGGGAGAATGGGAAACAAAGGGTTAGGAGGCTGGCTGGAAAACACGAAAGGGAGAACGGAGGAGCTTCTCGGAGAACACTCGCTGCCTTGGAGACACAGCCAACGTGAGGTGCGAAGCGCCGAGGCCGGCGGTGGGGCAGTAGGCCGGAGGCGTCCTCGTTGCCATGGCGCCCACTGCACTTGGTGATTGGCGGAGGCGGCTGGGCCGCGGGGACGGCTGGGAACCGACCAAGCGCTGCGGCTTTCAAAGCGGCGGCCTCAGGTACAGCAAACGGTCGCTCTCCTCCTCTCTCTCCTTTGAGCCGTTAGCGGGGGCGGGGCCGCTGTGAGTGGGCGGAGCGAGCGAGGCGAGCGGAGGGAGCATGCCCCTTGGTCCGGGGAGGGGTCGAGGGGCGCGGGAAGGTGGCCTTGAGAAACGGCCGCGGCTCATCCTCTGGTTCCCTCTTCGCAGATCTTTGTCGCCACCATGCCCATTTCCGTGCCCCCGAAGAGCAGGCGGGGAGCAGCTTGTTCCATCCCACCCTCTCCTGCTAGCTCCGAAGATGAGGGGGCCGGGCAGTCTTCTACTTCCTCCCTGCTCTCCCAAAGTTTCCATCAAAGTTTCCCAAGATTACACCGCAAGGAGCAAGAGGAAGATGCAACATCAGCTAGCGGGGGAATGAGCATCTCTCAGAGGAGCAAACACCATAGGTAATGTGGCTGCCCCGCCCCCCTTAATCCCAGTTCTTTCTTTCGCCTTTCAAGCTACCCTAAATCCGGCTAGCTGTGGAGGCGTGTTGGGGAGCAACTGAAACGAAGGGGCTAAGAGTTGATCGGATTTCTAGATGGAAAGCATTCTGTAGATATGCTACTTCTAGTGAGTAGTAGTACAGAATACAGAGCAGAAGTACAGAAGTAGCACAGGCCGTGAGCAATGTTCCCTCTAAGCTGTGGAGTCTTGTGAGCAAAAATTCTACTTTGTGAGCTACTGGCATTAAAGTTGTGAGCAAGTGATTTGGCTGCTGCATAGATTAGTTTTCTCTGGAGCCATCTTTCCTGAGCGAAGACAAAAATATGTGAGCCAGAGGCTAAAAAACTGTGAGCTAGCTCACACAAGCTCAGCTTAGAGGGAACAGTGGCCGTGAGAATGTGTAACCTGTTTTAGGAGCAGCAAGCTCTGTGAATCTCCTTCCCTCCCATGTGTGTGCTGTATTGGGAGCTGCAGACGTACCATACTATGTAGTAGGTAGAATGGCATTACTTTGAGCTTGATTTGTAGAACAGAATTTCTCAAAATGTTGGTTCCATATTGGGACCTAAGAGACTCCAGTGAAACCACACGATCAAGTTGGATTATCCCTTCATGTTTTGTACAAGAGTATAGAAGAATGAATACCAAATACACATACGTCTTACAACGTGTAAAACGGGTCCCCAACTTTTTGAGCCTGCAGTTACCTTGGAATTCTGACACAGCGTGGTGGTCACTGCCACTAAACAGCTGGTGCAGAACAGCAGCCACAAAATGGCTACCATGGCTTACCTTCAGTCCCAGAGTGAAGATCCTTGTACTGGGATGGCAGCTGCTGCCGAACATTTTTTTATAAAACCATACAGCCAATAAAATCCCCAGTGGCCCATCAGAAACCTTGTGTTGCACAAGCCCCCACCTGGCCCTGCCACTTCCTAAAAACATTTGGTGTGTGCCAGGAAGGGTGTCTGTGGGTGCTGTGACACCCACAAGCACTACATTGGGGTTCCTTTATGGAAGGGTTGCTCAAGTATGGTAATGGGAAGATTTTTGGTTTCCTTTGTTTTAAAAGAACACTGGTTGAACTTTACCATTGTACCAACGTATGCACTTCACACTTGTCAAGGCAGTTCTGTACATGAATGTCATGCATCTAATTCTGCACTTGACCTCAGAATGTAGGTCTAACAGAACACTTGGACAATGGCGTCATGTACAGATAGGGGAGATGCAGAAAGTTGGGGTTGTTGAAGAAAAATGAGATGGTAAAATAAAATGCTGAACCCTTATGAGATCACCTCACAAGATCTTGACAGCCATTTCTGATTGCCTAGACAACTGCAGACATCAGTGATGTGGTTTAGGGTTGCCTAGGCAATCCAAAATGGTGACCACAGTTTCATTTTGAAACTAGAAATGAATGGGGGAAAGAAATAGTGGGTGGGCAGGAAAGGCGAGATAGAAGATCAGTATGGACAATGGAAAGAAGAGAAAGAGGAAAAGCCACTGGGGCTGCCAGGTGAAGTGAAGAAAGGATGGGAGGGAAAGTGGCATATCATGGGGAAATTGAGAAAGGTAGGTGGGAAGGAAAGCAGGGCAAGGGGAGAAGGTGTGGGGGCTGTAAGGGGGAGGAAATATGAGGGCAGTGTAGGGATCAGCAGGGAGATTCTCCCTTGTCATGAGTCCCTGATTTTTTATATCTAAGTGCAAACAGTAATGTGTAATATGCGTTGGTCTTGAACCCCAACCCTACTGCATGGCTCTAGATATTATTTAATGTAATGTATATCATGGGTCTCTTGTTGGATAACAAGGCAAGAATTAAGCATTTGTTACACTAAAAAGCACTATGTAAATATATAGTAACATTTGATGTTAGGTTTATTGATTTTAACCAATAAAATATATTAAAGAGCAATATATGTCGAAAAGCAATAATATATTGGGCTAATTTTGTTAATTTTGCTAACATTGATATTTGTAAGGATTTTTGTTAGACCATAGCAAGCATAGATTACTGGCAAAATCGTTAGTACTGAGCGCGTAGCATGGTATAGTGCTTAGTGTCAGACCAAGTTTGAATTTTCACTCTACCATAGAAGGTTGCTAGGTGAACTTGGGCTCATCACTCTGTCTCAGCCCAACCAGTTTCACAATGTTGTTAGTTGCTTTGAGTCTTCATTGGTTAGAAATTCAGGATACATATCTAAAATACTAAATCCTGGGTAATGAAATTGGTGTACTTGGCACCTAATAGATTGCGTTTTGCCATCAAAAGTACTTGTAGAAATTGTCAATAACTAAAAAGCACATTTTGAGGTGTGTTATGTTTAATTTGAATATTTTATTGTATTTGGGGAGATACTAGAGAGTTACATCATTCTGTTTGTGGTCTCTGCTCATTTACTCAAAAGTAATCTTTAGTGACATAATTTGTAAATAGATCAAGATGGGTAGCCATTCCCATAGCTAAACTTTTTTCTCAGGGGAGTCAATGTTTTTCTCGGGGGGCCGGCCATTATATGTCTATGCGGTATTGCCATGCATGCTCATACTTCTAAATAACAACTAAATAATAAATACAATAAATAATAATACTTGCATTAAAGTTGTGAGCGAGCAATTTGACTGCTGCATAAATTAGTTTGCTCTGGAGCCATTCCTCCTGAGCGAAGACAAAAATGGGTGAGCCAGAGGCTAAAAAACAGAGCTAGCTTACACTAACCCAGCTTAGAGGGAACACTGGCGGGGACTCAAGCTCCGCTCCTCTTTCTGTTTGTCCCCTCGTCCTGCTGGGTGTGTTTCCAGGGGGCCTTCTTTGGCACAAGGGGGTCCCATCGAAATGGAGGGGGGAAGGCAGCCATCGCGACCCCTTGGCTGGGACTCGGGGGGGGGGGGCCTAAGGAGCAGCGTGAGAAAGAAGAAGCTGCTGGAGTTGGCCTGATTTTCTCCCCTTTTTTTTTTGGTCCGGGGGGGGGGGGGGGGGGGGGGGGGTCTAAGGAGCAGCATGAGAAAGAAGAAGCTGCTGGAGTTGGACTGATTTTCTCCTCTCCGTCTTTCTGCTGCTCCGGCGGTGTTCTGGGGCTCTTCTACCCAGCAACAGCCAAGTCAGCACCCGAGACCTTTTCTCATTGGCTGCCTTGGCCCCGTCCTCTTCCACCCCCCCTCCAAAGGGGCAGGACTGGGCTCCGACTCTGGCACCTCTGCCTGGCCCCTGCTGTTGCTCCCATAGCTGCCTGGACGTCCCTCCGCACTGGACTTTTTCTGCCTCGGCGAAGGCAGCAGGAATGGGGGGCTTGGCGGGGGGGCCTGTGGCTCCTGCTGCCCCTCCTGAGTGGGCTCCTGGTGATAGGTAAGCCCACCCCACCCAGGGGGAGGGGCCCGTAAAAACCACAGGGGGGTGGGCCCCATGGTAGCTACTGGACTCAAACTTTGTTCTAGTGTTTGATCTTGAACACATTATTTGGGTACTTTGGAAATAGTGGTCAATACAGTGCCAGTTACTATGCAGGGGTAGTCATTTATTTTTATTTATTCATTAAATTTGTGAATCACCCAGTCCCTGCTACTACAGGGATCTGGGCAATGTACAACATGATAAAATATGATTTTTATGATTAAAACATAAAAAGATAAATGGAACTAGGACCACAAATCTAAAAGAGTCAGATGGCAGATTTTAATTGTTTAATTAATGCATATGTTTACACTTTTTTCTTAAACCTGTAAATTGTAGAGTTTTTAAAAATAAATCCCTAGTGCTGAATGCACTGGCTGTTTCAAAAAGAGCCTAGTGACTTTCAGTTACTATTTGATTTTGAACTACTAGGCGATGGTTCCCTGACGTGGTGCCCGTGGGTGCCATGGCACTCACCAACATCTTTCCTGGCGCCCACTGAGCATTTTTTAAAAGTGGGCAGGGCCAAGTAGGGCTTTTGCCCTTTAAGTGTTCTGATTGGCCACAGGAAATTGGATTGCCTGGGCAGATTCTTTAAAATGCTGCTCTGGCAACAGCTGCTGCCACAGAACAAGGATCTTCACTGTGTGACTGAAGGTAAGTGTTGGCAGGCATTTTGTGGCTCTGCCTGCCATGCTGTATCAGAATTCTAAAGGTGTCTGCACACTCAAAAAAGTAGGGGATCCTTGTACTAGGCAGTGCAGCATATTGAAACCAGGACCTTCCTTGCTGTGCCACAGAGCCCCCAACTATAAGTTACCCAAGTGTTTGTGTGCATATAATTTTCTATAGGAATCAGTTTATTTTATACTTACATACATGGATTTCAGAATTATATGCTTATTATAGCACATCATAACTGATTTTTTTGAATTCTGGCCTTAAATGTGTCTCATTTTGGTTGAAAATTCTGTTCCACTGTCTCTCAGCAGAGTATTGAAAAATAGGAAAACTTAGAGTGAAAATATTTGTTAATCTTTTTCCAACAAGATTTTTTTTTTTTTACCAAAAGCAGCATGTGTCAGTGGGATAGGGCAAGGTGAGGGGTTGTTTAATCATTTGGGCTATTTCTCCACACAGTATCCCCTTCCTAGGTACCTTTCCCCTTGTGTGGGAAAAGGTATAAATGCCTGTGTGTTTTCTCTCTGTAGAACAAAAGCATTTTGATATTTGGGGAGGAAGCATTTAGGTTTGCACACATAGCTTGAAGGGAAAGGTTTAAACATGCCTCCACAGTTCCATCAATCTCAACTCCTGGCTCCTGCATCTGCTTTTCATTTAAAACAGGTTAAGAGGGAAAGTCATGGAACTTGTCAGTCATTGTGCAATTTGGCTCTTAAATTCCAAGGAGCATGAAAATGGTTTGGCAACTTGTAGAATTTACTGCCAGGTAGGCTGAGGAAAAAAGTTATGTTCACACAGGGTTTTGGAACATGGCCAAGTAGTAAAATTTCAACTTAATATTGTTGAATTATATCTTTAACTAAAGGAATGATAATAACTTCCTGAAAAAGACTGGAAAATAGATTTGATTCTTACACAGTATCATCACATTTGAACATTAGACCTACATAGAGCTGAAGAAAAGCGTCATCAATATATGTAATTTTCAACATGGCCACGTCTGCGTAGATTAAATCTGGAAACTGGAGCAATAAATGGACAAGAATGGTCTTTCTACCCATCTGAAAAAAGCCTCAGGTTTTCAGAAAAGTCTGAAAACTAAAAAAAACCCCACAAAACCTTGGAGGGTTAACGCCCCCCAGTAACAGAAACAGCACCTGTAGTTTTAAGAAACGAATGCTCTCAGTGGCCATTGCTGGGCAACTATGACAGTATAGCCAGCCATCAGGCATTTGTTTCTGTCAGTAAAGGTAAGGGAGAGGGGGCAGGGCCCTTTCCAGGGCTGAGAGGATTCATTTCAGCAGGTCCACCAGCAACTACAGGGCAACTTGCTACCAGGTGACCTGAATGATTCACCCGGGTCTGGCTGCTAGCTACTGTTCAACAGCAGACACCCCACAAAGCCAGTGTGGTATAGTGGTTAGAGTTTCAGAGTGGATCTGGGAGACCCATGTTCAAATGACCACTCTGCCATGGAAGCCCACTATGTGACCTTGGGCCAATTACACACTATTAGCTTAACTTACCTTATGGGGCTTTTGTGAGGACAAAATGAAGGAGAGGAGAATGGTGTAAGCTGCCTTGAGTCTCCATTGTGGAAAAAAGTGGGGTATAAATGAAGTAAATCTATAGATATAAAAAAAGTCCCCTCACCGTAAAATAAACACCCAGACCAAACCCCTGGATCTAGAAACATGAAATTCGGGGAGAGCACTTCCTACCATGACGTGGATTCTCACTAAGAAGGGATTTTTAGAAATTCAACCCCTAAGGGGGTCAAAAGGAGTAAAATGTGGTCCCCCCCATTCCTTCCTATGTGGCTGCCAGGCTGCTGCCTCCTTGCACTCCCCACTCTCTGATTCGTCAGCTGCAGAGCTCAGTGTTCTGAGGTTAAAAAAAACACAACAGTCACAGGAGACTGCAGAGAGCTAACGACAGTTGAGGAAATCAGTAATGGCCAACCACCTGAGAGGTGAAGCAGTATTAAGGCTCTCCCATGGCTTCAAACATGCTCTCTTTACCGCCTACACCTGACATGCGGCTGTCAGGTGCAGCAGTGGGTGCAGGGTGCTTAAAGCCATCAGGGAGCCTGCCCCAGCAGTAACGCCTTAGATATCCTGCTGGCTCAGCCTCCACAATGGCTTGCAACACCCCTCCCCCTCCTACACTGGACAGGCAGTTGTCTGTCAGGTGTAGGAGAGGGGGTGGGATGCTTACAGCCGTCGGAGGCTTGCTCAGCAGGATTGCCTTAGCGCTGCTGCTGGACCAGCTTCCCCGATGCCTTTAAACACACTCCCCCCAACAGCAGACAGGTGGGTGTCAGGTGTAGGAACAGGGCCAGGGTACTTTAATCCATCAGGGAGGCCACCCAAGCAGAAACACCTTAGCAATGCTGCTGGGCCAGCCTCCCCAAAGGCTTTAGACACACTCCCACCCACCTGTCCACCAAATGACAGGCAGTTGTCTCTCAGGAGCAGGGGCAGAGCATTGAAAGCAATCGGGGAGGCTGCTCAAGCAGCATTGCCTTAGCAATCCTGCTGGTGCAGCCTCCCCAATGCCTTCAGACGCGCCCTCCTACACCTGACAGAAAACCGCCTGTCAAGGGTTGGGGCGCATAGTCCTTAAAGCCGTCGGGGAGGCTTGCTCAGCAGGATTGCCTTAGCGCTGCTGCTGGCCCAGCCTCTCTGATGCCTTTAAACACAATCCCCCCCTTATACCAGACAAGCAGGTGTTTGTCAGGTGTAGGAGCAGGGCCAGGGTACTTTAATCCATCAGGGAGGCTGCCCCAGCAGGATCACCTATGACCAACAACAAGTCCCAAGACTTAACAGACAAGCAGAGTTCCCTTTAAGCTGAGTTAGTGTGAGCTAGCTCAAAGTTTTTTAGCCTCCAGCTCACAGATTTTTGATTTAGCTCAGGAACGATGGCTCCAGAGCAAACTAATTTATGCAGTACCCAAATCGCTTGCTCACAACTTTAATGCCAGTAGCTCACAAAGTAGAATTTTTGCTTACAAGACTCCACATCTTAGAGGGAGCATTGCAGATGACTGCTTCTCACATGGACAGTTCTATGTGGCCATCTCCAGAGTGAGTTTACCAAGCAGTTTGGTAATCCTAGCACCTGAGGGCAGAACCACCAATGTGGTCTACAGAGAGGTCCTTCAGTAGAGGAAAAAAACCCCAACGTATGTCTCACTTCATTTTTTACACTACAGTCTTCTCCATTAGAATTCCTACAACAAATGTTACATTTCAAACTTCAGACCATCAGTATTATAACTGGATTTACGGAACTTAAATACCGTAGCGAAGCACGGGTATCAGGCTAGTAAATAATAAATATAGCTGAAGGTGGAGGAACAGATAAAAACTAGGTAGGCTGGCTGGTGGGAAGGAAGCAGGAAAAATGAGAGGCTGTGGAGGCTGCCAGTGAAGGTGGTGGGAAGATGAGATGACACCCACAAGCCCTTGCAGGCAGTTGGTTATCTTTTCTGAATTCTAAACAACAATTGTCTAATGAGGCATCCGTGGTTTTTTCAGTCTGCTATATGATGCTGCCTTATACTGAATCAGACCATTGGTCTTTTCTAACAAGCAAACTATTCTGCGTATGCAGAGCTGCAATGATAGAATTTCAACAACATTATTGTGTTTATTGATTTCGATAACTACAGTTGGTCAAGTAATCTTATCTGTAGCCATTATTCTACTGTTGATGGGTGTGGTTAACGTCTAGATTGTTTATTGGAAAATATGACAGTGTGTCTACTTCTTGTTGACATTTCTCCTTTCTGAAGTGTAGAAACCTTGTAAGTAGAACACATAGTGTCTTGTGCCAGAAGTGTTTTGAATACTATAATGAATTATTGAAATCTAAGAACAGAATCTACACAATTGTAGTTAATTTAGAGAATGTGGTCTTGGGATATTTTAAAACTAGAATCATTGTGTGACCAATTTAGGAGTGTTCTCAGTGCTGGCAGTTTTTGTCAAGTAGTTGGTAGTTTCATAACCCAGCGCCTCCAAGAGACCTTTTACTTTAAAAAAAAATCTGCATTTTTAAAGTCAGTTTCAGCCTTGTAGCCAGGAATTTTGGGGGGAGGGGGCGCCGGGGGAACTAATTAAATTAAATGGAATTAGTTTGAACCAAACCAAATTCACAATCTGGAAAGACATTAAAAGCAAATTTAAAAAGAGCACCAGCAGAAGTCAAACTATGGTCTCAAAATGAAGTACAAACTTGCTTCTTTCCAATCATTTATTTTCCTTTTTCATTAAACATAATATACAGTACAAATATCATCAAAATGCTCTTGGAGTCTTATCCACACTGTTCTATCCATTCATATAAACGCTTCCATCTTTCCTCAAACACTTTTTCGTCTTTTCCTTGAAGGGTTAAACTTAACTTGTCCATTTCTGCCATTTCTAATAATCGACACACTAAATCTTCTTTCCTCGGGATATAATCCTGTTTCCAAAACTTAGCTAACAAAATTCTAGCAGTAGTAAGTATTATGACTATCATATATTTGTTTTTCCACCTGTAGGTCTCTGGTAGCATATTTAACAACACCGTTCCCGGAGATAGCTCAATTTTAATATTTGTTATTTTCAGGATTATTTTCTGTATCATTTTCCAAAATTCCTGCACCTTTGGGCACCTCCACCACATATGAATGAAGGTACCCACATTATTATCACACTTCCAGCAGTTCTTAGGAAATGTTGGATTGCACTTAGCTATCTTATCTGGCGACCAGTACCATCTGTGATAAATCTTGTATATATTTTCCTTATAATTGGTGCTTCTCATAAACTTAATCGACTTCCATGTTTTCCTCCAGCCCTCTATATCTATTGCTGGAGGGCTAGGGCAATAGAAATAGAATACAAACTTGCTTCTTCACTGCAATCTTTATAAGTCCGCCAAAGAGGTGTTTGTGAGTAATGGTACACATATACGTGATCTCCTCCCCCTCCTTTCCTCCTTGTACTTGGGGCTCCAGGATTTCCTCCCATTTGCTCTAGGTTCTCTCATCACCAACAGTAACATCCAGGGAGGGTTTAAATCCAAAGCAAGTTTTCTCCTGAGTCTAGAAAATCAAAAGCATGCAGCAGCTTTGAGCAGGGAGAAGAGAATGCAGCAACGCCAAGCTTCATGGCCCAGAGTATGCAGATGGCGGGAGCGGAAGTAGCACCGCTCGCCCCAACCGGAAGAAAAAGAAGAGGGGGAGGGTGGCCACCGCTTGCGCCCTCGATCTGTCTTCCTACTGAGAGAGGCCAGGCCAGGGCTGAGCAATGCCAGTGACTGCCGCTTCTCCTAAGGTGGCTGATTCTTCTTTCCTTGGGCAGCAGCAACAGCCTCTCAATAGGCCCTGTAGTGGATACCGATGGGATACCACCCACAGCGGTTCCCCCTTTGAGCCAAATGTGCCCAAGGTGACATGTCCTTCAGCCTCAGCAGAGGCTCCCCCAGCAGCAGCCTCCTCCTCCTCTGCACGCCAGCCCGGGGGGGGGGCACTACAGATGTGATGGGAGCACCGCTCCGTGAGTCCTACCACTTGCTGCAGCCCTTGTCAGTCTACGTTCCAGGCTCAGCAGAACTTTATCCATAACCTGCAAAAATATAAAAGGAAGCCGTACTAGAATGTACAAGGGTGTGCTTGTACATTCCATTGATTCAAAGTACTAAATAAAGGAAACAACAAATCAAGATGTTGATAAAACAGTTAGTTGCTTCTGTCCCACACATTACAAGAACTACAGTCGCATATCTTCTTTGCTTTGCTGAAGTAATAGATTTGCTTTATGTTAGGCAAAGTGTTAAATGAATGTTAAAGAACTAGAAACAAATTCAGAAAATAGCTAAAAAGCTTATAGAAAGCTTTTCCACTTGCCTTGGACAGCCAAGTGCCAAATTGCACTTTCTGCCTTCTCTCTGGCTGTTTGAACACAAGAGAGGCAGCTAGGATAGTCCCATCTGATTGGTTCCAGTATACAAACCATGTTATCTTTCCTTCAGCCTGCAGACGGATTTGCCAGCAAAATCAAGATGTGGTTAATTATAACAAGTTTTCTGCTCTTTGTTTAGCTGTTCAGATAAAAATAGGAAGGAAGGAAGGTAAATAATGTGCTTCAGCATGCTAGGACAGATGTACAGGCACTGCTGTAACAGGAGAACATTGCAAGTTCGTTGTAGCAATAGGTGGGGAAGGAGAAATCCAAACCAAACAAGATATGGGAATGAGCAAAAGACCCATGAGTAATTACTGCAAAGTTATCCTGCAAAACGCATTACAGAAGGATAAGTGCAAAAGTACAATTCCGAACAAAGTCGCATCCTTCTAAGCCCATTGACTTCATTGGTCTTGGAGGGTATAACTGCTTTGAATTGGTCAGCAAAAATGCAGATGGGGGAGAGGGAACAGCTTGGCAAATCTCAAACTAGAGAGTACTAAAAAGAAGTAACTTTCAGTACCACTGTGGGCAGGATTTTAATAATAATGCAAACCTCAGTTAACATATCCAAGCAAAATTCCAAATGTGCAAAAGTTTGCCAAAATGTGCTGCCTCGAAAGCCATACAATTTACTTTTATGGCTTTAACAAAATCATTGTGCTGCTGTATTGATAGGATATTCAGCAACTGGTCTGGGGGTTTTGTGGTATTCAAAATTCTGAGATATTGCAAATACGAATTTGACAAAAGACAATACAAATAAATTCTGTTCAAATATAGGATTTGTTTCTGACTACACTGAAATGCCTTGAAAACACTGAAAATGTAGAACATGTTTATAAAACAGTCCAGGTGAACAGAAAATAAGAAAGGAAAATAAAAATGGTGGTTTTTTGGAGAAAAAGAAGCAGCCAAAATATTTTATGCATGGCAAATTATGTAATCTGTCCAAAAAATTTAAAAACATTATACCAGGAAAATCTACTTTCTGTGGTCTCTTTATTTGTACTGATTTGGATATTTGCAGAAATGTTGGCATATTTTCACATTGTTTTCCCACTTTAAATGCATTGCTATTGCATATTGCAAGTTTATTTTTTTTTATTTGTGTTATTTGTAGTACATGTTTCTTATTGAGACTGCTTTAATTCTTTACGTTTTGTTTGCAAATCATATACGTATAACATGATGTGTCTAATTGCTTATCTGCTATTCCATAGTGTTGAGCGCATTAGAAATAAAATGCAACAGAATGAGTCACCTGTGGCAGATAGTCTCTCACCTTGGGAAGAATGGTTCCTTTGCAAAGAAAAAGAGCTACGTGCTCGCTTGGAAGCACAAGCTTTGGAGGTGAATACTTCAGATTATTTTCTTTACATTTGACAGCAGTCTATTAGGCACCAAAATACATGTTTTCCTTATTAAGTCTGAAAAACAGATTTTTTAAAAAACATTTTAGTGGTTTTAGATGTATTTTTATGTAACTACAGTATGTTGATTCATTCATTTGGTTGTATGTAGGTAGTATATATCTGCTTAATATTATGTTTAATTGAAAGTACAGTATATTTTGCGTATCCAACTCTTTAGCAATGATCCAAGTTCAAAGGATTGGGCATATTAGTGTAATTTCTATTTTGTATTAATGATTGCATATACCGATATTTAAGTGTTCGCACAGGATGGGACATGTACTGCACACAGACAAGCCAAGGAATGTGGTGAAATCTAAGGGATTGTTAGCTGTAAGACATCTGGATATGTTGCATAGAATTCACTTAGGTTCCCATACCTTTTCTTTCATTTTCTGTGCCCCTGAGAGAAGAAACTTATTTTTAGTAAGTGATGCTCATTTCTGTCCTCCCCTCTCACATCCTGTTTAGGATTCTGTTTATGTATAACTTTTAAAGTTCTGATTTTACTACTTCAGAAAGGTGTTGTAAAGCTTCCAACGAACATAATTTAAAATTAACGCAGAAAAAATAGTTTTGAATTGTTCTTTTTACTTCTGTCTAAGAAAAGCTGTCCCAAAGCTATCTCAACGGGCTGTCATTCCTGTCTGAGGTTATATTGACTATTAAAATAAAGATGCAATCCAACTGGGAGAATTGTCCCATAAACCAGTGGTTCCCAAGGTTTTTTTTTTTGTATGGTGACCCACTTAAAAAAAAGAGCATTCACAAATCAATAAAACTGTAAAAGACCAAGACCCATTTTTATGGGCTTCACAACCCACTTTTGAGTCGGGACCCAGATTTGGAAACAGTGCCTTAAGCAGCAGTGATTACTTTGTGAATTACGTGTTCCTTTAATTGTAAATCTACTGCCTGGTTTTGGACCTTGTTTGTTTCGCAAATTTTTATGCTGCATTTCCAGGAAACCTGCCTGAGGCAGTTTACAAAATAAAACATAATAAAATCCAGCATTATATACCCAGCCACAGCACAAAAACATAGATCACTGAGCAGCTTAAAATAAGAACTTCAGAGTATAAGTACACTATCTCAAAAGACTGGTTAATTAAAAGCTTAGATGAATAGGAACATTTTGACCTGGTGACTAAAAAAATAGTGGCATAGTTGCCAGGCAAGTTTCATGGGAACAGCATCACATAAGTGAGGTGCCACTACTGCCACTATCTCTGAAGGTAGAGGCACCAAGAGCAGGGTTTGTGAGATAGATCTTAAAGAGCGGGTTTAACAGTGTGGAAGAAGGCAGTCATTCAGGTATCCTGGTTGCAAACCATTTAGGGCAGGGGTGACAAAAATGCAGCCCGTGGGCTGGATCCGGCCCCCACAGGAGCTGCAGAGCAAAGTCTCTCTTCCCTCCATTGACTGTGGCTCCTCCTCTCTTGGGGGCAGGGGAAGGGAGGGGAAGAGCCAGAGCTTCCTTTGCCCAGTCCCCAAATCGCAGGGATGAGATACAAAGCATCACCTTTAAGACCAACATAGTTTTGTTCAAGGTATGAGCTTTTTGACTTGCTACAGAGAGAGAGAATTTGTTGGGCTTCGTATGCCAGGGCTCTCCTAGGTACAACTGGGTTCCCCTTCTTTTTCACTGTATTCATGCACTCATGATCCAGTCTTTCTCAGTCAGAAAGCAATGTGATCTATTTAGATGAGGAATAACAAGCCAGTGAGGTGGATTAGGCTGAGAGTGTGCAGCCAGATCAAGTTCACCCAGAATGTTTTCTTTGTAGACTGAGGATTTTGAACTTCCCAGATTGTAGGATGATACTGACCACTATACATTGCTGTATAGGAGTTGCAGTTATTTCTCTGGGGAACACTGTGATTTATTAGACAAACACATATTCCTTACATCATGCCTTCACATGTTCTTGACCAGCATACGAAGCAACTATGTACAAAAGCTCACAATGCCCAGCCATTTCATGTTTTCCTCTGAGTCTTAGGCTCAAAGCATTGACCGTGAGATTCTGTAATGAATGCCAGTAAATCAAAAGTAGGTTTGCAGCTTACACACCTGAACAGCATACTTAAGATTGTTACAGCACAGACATTGTCTCCAGATTTTGATGCCATAATTCAGAGCAAGAGGTGTCAATTATCAAAGACTGTTAAATAAAATATTGCAAGAGTGCTCAAGTTTTAAGCATGTTTTAAGTTTTAAAAAATCTTTAATTGTGTTTGTCTGTGGCCTTTATAAAGTTTATATCTCCGCTACTTGGCATTACATTTTATAACATGCATGGCCCGTCCTGCCAAGGTCTCATTTTATGTCAGATCTGGCCCTCATAACAAATGAGTTCAGCACCCCTGCTTTAGGGCTTTAAAGGTAAGAACCAGCACTTTGAATTTGTCCTGAAAGAAATGGGCATCTACATAAGAGCATAAGAAGAGCCCTGCTGGATCAGACCAATGGTCCATCTAGTCTAGCATCCTGTCTCACACAGTAGACAACCAGTTCTTCTGGATGGCCAACAACAGGGCATAGAGGCCGAGGCCTTCCCTTGGAGGCCTCCTGGCTCTGGCATTCAGAGGCTTAGTGCCTCTGAATGTGGAGGTTCCCCTCAGTCACCATGGCTAGTAGCCTTTGATAGGCTTATCCTCCATGAATCCATCTTAATCCCCTTTTAAAGCTGTTTATTCCTATGGCCATCACTACATCCTCTGGCAGCAAATTCCACACTTTAATCGCTCTAGGTAAAGTAGTATTTCCTTTTGTCTGTCCTGAACGTACTGCCCATCAGTTTCATTGGATGCGCTCAAGTTCTAGTATTTTGGGAGAGGGAGAAATATTACTCTTCTCCTTCAGTGGGGGAAGTCATCCAGACTTGGTTAGGTCACAGGTCTGCTCGTTCTTGATAGGGCTATGCAAATTTTTGTGAGTCCCTCTTGGAGAGATCAAAGGCTGACTGACCCCCCCAGTCTGGATAGCCCTACTGCTCCTGTAGGATGCTTCAAGCTTTGCTCTGCTCGGAAGGAAAAAAGGTCTAGTCACAGAATGAGAAAAAATAGAAATAATGGAACATACTCGAGAGGATCCTGAGGCTCTGGTGAGCCTGAAAAAACCCGTCCCAGCAGCAAAAAAGAAAAAAGATCAAGGGGAGGTGCCCCTCCTGCCCAAGGCTTCTGGCAGTGGGGAGAGAGCTCTGGAAAGCCTCCTGATGGCTTCACAGCCAGACATGGGGGGAGAAAGACCCGAGGCTTCAGATTGCACTTCTCCCCCAACATCAGTAGCCAACGATCAAGCCTCAACCTGGCTGGAATTACAGGCTAGGGCAGCATGCAGCAGCAGGTGCCACACCAGCTCCAAGAGCTGCCGGAGCTTTTGTGAGGTGAAGATCAGTTTGCAGGACGCTTGGAGGTAAGATAGTCAACCTCCCGGACAGAGAGGGAACAATCTAGCCAGCGAGCCCCTGAATAGACAGCTAGGATGTGGGGGAACTCTAGTAACAACCCCCCCTGGGCCCAATTCTTTACTCCCTACAGGCTGCCTGTTCAAGTAGCCCCAAATGTGGCGCCTGGAGCAGTTTTTCCTGCTCTTTCAACTCCCAGTGTGGAATGGATGGCCCAAGCCTTGAGATGTTCATAGCCCATCCCTACCACTTGGGGGCTGCCTTTTGGAAGCCCAGTTCAACTGCCCACTTCAGGCTTTCCCTTTTGGCCAGTGACCTCAGGGACAGAAGCAGTCTACAGAAAGGCAGGGAAGGAGGCACACCGAGGGAAGGATTCCCTATCATTTTCAGTCTCCAGACTCTTCATCATCAGAGAACCCTCAGCCCTCCCCCGCTGGCAAAAGAGGCAGGCCTTCACAAGGCTCGAAATCTAGGGCTCACTCTTCGAAAGAGTCAAAGGTGTCCCAGGCACCCATATCATGTAAGACTTCTCAAAGATCTGAGTTGTGAGACATGCATACTTGAACTAGGAGATCCACCCACCATTTACGTTTCCCAGACTCTGAATCTAGAGAGGCTTCTTCGATCCAAATTTCTGCAGAGGGGATGTCTGACATAGAAGAGGATGAATGGTCTGGAGAGGAGGCTGATGTCCAGGAAAACACATCTAGACTCTTCCAGGTAGAACATTTCCAATACCTGTTAAATAAAGTCATCAGTACTCTTAAATACCAGCTGGACATTCCAGAAAAACCCAGACCTTCAACCTCAGCCAATCTAGATAACAGAGGGTTTAAGAGACCCACTAGGGTCCATACAATATCACCATTCCCAGACTTCTTTGATGGGGCCATTAATGCAGAATGGGAACTACCAGTCAGTGGAAATCCTTTAGCCTCGTTAGCCAAAGAGTTTTATGTGTTGCCTAATGGTACCATGGAGGATCTGGAAGTACCTCTGGTGGATGCCCCAATGGTTGCACTGCATTCTGGCATAGTGTTACCAAAAGATGGCGAAAATGCCCTCAAGGACTTGGTAGATTGCAAAAACGAAACAGCCGTAAAGAAGTCGCATGAGGCTTAATTTCTAGCCCTCAGGGCATTCGCTGTGTTATCCACTTCACTTGAGCCATAGTTAGCTGGGCAGACAACTTGCTGCAAAACCCGGACACAGATCCCTTAGAGCTAAAAAGGATATTGCTCAAAACAAAAAGAACTGCCCAATTTGCCTCAGATGCATCTCAAGATTCGATACAGTTCTGTGCCAAAGCACAGGCGGTTAATATCATCATTAGAAGGAGCATCTGACTCAAACACTGGAAGGTGGACCCACTATCAAAAAGCAACCTTTCTTCAGAAAAGTTCTCAGGAAGTCTACTGTTTGGAGAATCTATATTAGACAAGGTTTTAGTGGAAACAAAGGAAAAGAAAAAAGCTATGCTCTCTACATCTGGTAGAAGAGATGAGTAAGCTAGGAGTAAGTCAATGCATTCCTTTTGTGGCTACAGACCACCTTTTAGAGGAAGGGACACTAAAGACTTCAGAGGGTTTTGATCCTTTGGATACAGAACCAGAACTCACCAAGGACTTCCAATTTCAGGCAAGACAAAAATTCATCAACCAAGAAAAATAATGCATAACTATCAAATACGACGATGTCATCAACTATTTTCAGAAACCTGGAAACAGTCAATTCAGGACAAGTGGATTCTCATCATAATAGAAGAAGGCTACAAAATAGAATTTCTCTTTCCTCCTCCTCCTCCTCCTCCTCACTTCCTTTCTTGCCCAAGACCCAAGTCTCACCAGAGACATCTTCTGTTACAGCAGGTCATCCTTCACCTTCCAGAGATAGAAAAGGTATCCACGGACCAAGGATTCAAAGGAGTGTATTTGATACTTTTTTTGGTCCCCAGAAGGTCAGAGGAATAGAGAGCGATTCTAAATTTGAAGCCTTTGAAAAATTAGGTCAAAAAATCAAAACTCTGGATGGAATCTTTGAGACACATTCTATAAGTCGTACAAGAAAACACCTGTCTAACTTCTTTAGATCTGAAAGAAGCTTACCTGCATATCCTGATACATCCAACATCCAGACAGTATCTCCGCTTCTGTTTTCAGGGATGCCATTACCAATACAGAACTTTGCCATTTGGACTCTTCTCTTCCTAAAGGGTTTTTACCAAGGTTGTGGTAGCCTTGATTGTGAAACTATGTCAGGATGGAATTCACACCTATCCCTGTTTAGACAACATTTCAATCAGGGCTACGGATGCAACAACATTGGCCAACTTCACCCATTGAACTGTAGAGTTCCTTCAGAGTCATGGATTTTGGATTGATGACCAGAAAAGTCACATGACTCCCACAAAAGAATTAATCCATTTGTAGTAGTTCAGCAGTTCGAGACCCGGGTGCCGCATGATGGAGTGAGCTCCCATCTCTAGTTCCAGCTCCTGCCAACCTAGCAGTTCGAAAGCAAGAAATTGCAAGTAGATAAATAGGTACCGCTTCAGTGGGAAGGTAACAGCATTCCGTGCGCCTTGGTGTTTAGTCATGCCGGCCACATGACCACAGAAACATCTTCAGACAGCGCTGGCTCTTCGGCTTTGAAATGGAGATGAGCACCGCAACCCTAGAGTTGGATTTGACTGGCTTTCGAGCAAGGGAACCTTTACCTTTAGTACAGCAGGGCTGCCACCTGGTCCACTTTCTCAACTGTCATAAAGAAGAAGAGTTAGTTTTTATAACCCGCTTTTCACTACCCAAAGGAGTCTCAGAGCAGCTTACAATTGCCTTCCCTTCTTCTCCCCACAACAGACAACCTGAGAGAGCTCTGAGAGAACAGTGACTGACCCAAGGTCACCCAGCTGACTTTATGTGGAGGAGAAGGGAATCTAACCTGGTTCTCCAGATTAGAGTCCACCATTCTTAACCACTACGTCAAACATTATAAAATTGACAAAGCAGATTCATCAGAGACTGCCTTCAGCAGAAGGCTCTGTAACAGGTGGTAGAAGCTTAAGGTGTATGTTGAATCACACCCTTAAGGTTCCTTTGGTATAAATAACGAAGTTTAGATGACTTTCCCCACTGAAGGAGAATGAAACATTTAAACCTACCTGAAGATTTCTCCTCGGTGGGATGAAGTCATCCACTACTCCCCCCCAAAAGAAGAAGAAACAAAGATGAAGGAGCACAGTCGGAACAGGGCTTGAACATGACTGGGGAGTCAGCCTTTGATCTCTCTAACAGAGGGACTCACGAAAAATTTGCATAGCCCTACCAGGAGTGAACAGACACGTGACCTAACCAAGTTTCAATGACTTCGCCCCACTGAAGAGAAGAAACCTTCAGCCAGGTTCCAATGTTTCCTTTGTCAACTCTCTTCATACCATGCATAATTTTATAAACCTCTATCATGTCCCTCGTTAATAGTCTCTTTGTAAATGGAAAAGTCCTAGATTCTTCAGCCTTTCCTCATAGGGAAGGTGCTCCAAGCCCCTAATCATCTTGGTTGGCCTCCTCTGCACTTTTTCCAGCTCTGCAATGTCCTTTTTGAGATACAGAGAGCAGAACTGTACACAGTATTCCAAATGAAGCTGCACTATATAGCTATACAGGGGCATTACAATATTGGCTGTTTTATTCTCAGTCCATTTCCTAATAGTCCCTAACATAGAGTTTGTGTTTTTTACTGTTGTATCACACTGGGTTGACACTGTCATTGAATTATCCACTGCAACCCCATGATCAGTTTGGTGTAGTGGTTAAGTGTGCGGACTCTAATCTGGGAGAACCGGGTTTGATTCCCCACTCCTCCACTTGCAGCTGCTGGATGACCTTGGGCAAGCCATAATTCTGTTAGAGGTGTTCTTAAAAAGAGCAGTTTCTGTCAGAGCTCTCTCAGCCCCACCTACCTCACAAAGGTGTCTGTTGTGGGGAAGGGAACAGAAAGGAGTTCGTAAGCCACCCTGAGACTCCAAGTGAAGGGTGGAGTATAAATCCAATCTCTTCTTCTTCTTTTCCCCTCTCAGTCTCAGCAAATTCAGACCCCCTAAGCCTATACTTGAAGTTGGGATTTTTTGTTCCAATGTGCATCACTTTACACTTAACCAACATTGAACTTCATTTGCTACATTGTTGCTTACTCACACAGTTTGTGGAGGTCCTCTTGGAGCTCTTCACAGTCAGCCTTGGTTTTTACCATCATTTGGTGTGATCTGCAAACTTTGCTACTATACTACTCACCCCCAGTTCCAGATCACTGATGAATAAATTAAATATTACCGGCCCCAATACCAGTCCTTCTGGGACCCCACTGCTTACTTCCTTCCATTGTGAGAACTGTCCATTGATTCCTACACTTTGCTTCCTTTCATTTAACCAGTTTTTAATCCATAAGAGAACCCTTCTTCTTATCCCGTGACTACTAAGTTTACTCGGGAGTCTTTGGGGAGGTACCTTGTCAACAGCCTTTTGAAAGACCAGGTATATAATTTCTACCGGGTCACCATTATATACCTACTTGTTCATTTTCTCAAAGAACTTCAAAAGGTTGGTGAGACAGGACTTCCAGTTGCAGAAGCCATGCTGATATTCCCTCGGAAAGCTTTGTTCCTAATAATTTTATTTTTGATTACCATTTTTACTGATTTCTTTGGGTCAGATGTTAGGCAGACTGGCTGGTAATTTCCTGGTTTCCCTCTGGATCCCTTTTTAAAAATTGGTGTCACGTTTGCTACGCTCCTGTCTTCTAGTACAGCAGCTGAATTTAGTGATTGGTTACATATAGTAGATGAATGATCTCACATCTGGATTCCTTAAGAACTTTCGGGTATATGTCATCAGGACCTGGAGACTTATTGGTTTTTAATTTCCCCAGTAGGTCTAGAATTTTATCTTCGGTCACTTCAATTTGGCTCAGTTTTTCAGACTCCCTGAAAATAGGTTCTGTGGCATGGGTACGTGGCCCACACTTTCCACAGTGAACACAGAAGCAAAAAAGTCATTGAGCTTCTCTGCTTTCTCCCTATCTTCCTTCAGCAATCCCTATATTCCTTTGCCATCCAAAGGTCCCACTGCTGCTCTGCCTGTTTTCCTGCTCCAGATATATTTTTTAAAATGTTTATTGTTTGTCTTGATGCTTTTAGCAACCTGCTTCACAAAATCATTTCCCCCCATTCCTAATTATTGACTTACATAATTTTTTTTGCCAGAGCCTGTGGTCCCTCTTGTTCAATTCACTGGGGCAGAGCTTTCACTTAAACAAAACAAACACCTCTTTACTTTTTATAGTTTCCTTGACTTCCATTGTTAACCACACAGGCCTTCTTTTAGACTTGGCAGTGCCTTTCCTCGCCTGTGGAATGCATTCTGCTGAGCACATACACTATTCTAGTGTATGTGTTCAGTAGCAGAGAGGCATGATCCCAGCATTCTTCCCCTTCCTGATGAATTTTGAACAAGGTGAAGTTTCTGGGCCATTTTCAAAGGCAGTCTCATGTAGAGTGGATTACAGTAATATAGCTTGGATGTAATGGATCACTTTGGTCAGATCACACTTTTTTGAGGAATGTTTGTCTTGATGCTTTTAGCAACCTGCTTCTCAAAATCCAGCTGGCAATATCTGCCAAAGCTGATAAAAGGCACTGCACACTACAGAGGAAGTCAGGGCCTCCCAGTTGTGGGTCAGGGTCCAGTAGGACCTCTAAGCTATGAACCTTCTTCTTCAGGGGAAGTGCAGGCCCCTCCAGGACAGGCTGACTCCTTAGTCCTTGAGCAGCTTTCTTGTTGACCAACGGCACCTCAGTCTTGTCTGGATTGAGCCTCAGTAATTGGCTCTCATCCATCCCATTACTGTCTTCAAGCACCAATTAAGGACTTCCACAGACCCACCAGACTTAATTGATAAGGAGAAGTAGAACTTGTGCCTTGTTTTAACTTTTTGTATTTTTACCGCACTTTTGTGCCTGTGTAAGCTGCCCTGAGCCCACGTGCGGGGAGGGCGGGGTATAAATTAAATAAATAAATAGAACAGGGTGTCATATGCTTATTGGTGGCACCTTACTCCATATAGTCCCAGCATTCCACGTACAAGAGAGAGAGATTGGATTTATACCCCCCCCTTCACAACCCAAAGGTGTCTAAGAGCGGCTTACAAACTCCTTTCCCTTCCCCTCCCCACAACAGACACCCTGTAATGTTAAACAGTGTTATCGATGCAACAAACATGAAATTGAGCAAATTCCAGAGCACGGCAGAAGACAGGAGGGCCTGGCAAGAAGTGGTCCATAGGGTCGCGAAGAGTCCGACTTGACTGTGTGACTGAACAACAAAAAGGACATGATAGAACCCTGCAGGAACCCATAGCATAAATACCACAGGGACGAGCAGCAGTCCATAAGCACCATCTTCTGGAATTGGCCAGTCAAATAAGATTGAAACCACTGAAGCACAGTACTGCCCCCCCCCCCCCAACTCAGCCAGCTTCTCCAGGATATCGTGGATAATGACATCATTATCCTGCAGAAGATTCCAGGAGAATCAATAGACATACACTCCCCTGTCATTCGTCCTGAGAAGCTCATTAGTCATGGTGACCAAGGCTGTTTTGTGTCCCAAACCTAGGCCTGAATCGGGATCGAAATTGGTCTAAGTAATCTGTCTCCTTCCAAGACTTGTGCTGATCAGGAGCTTCCAACCTGTTCCCCAGGAAACCTGTTAAAGGGAACAAAAACAGGCCTGAGTTCCCCAGATATTCCCAAATATTTCTGGAAATATATGGAACCTGTATACTGGTATCGTTCCAGATGGCCGAAAATACTGAGAAGATATTTTTCAGGTATATATTTGGACCAGGTATATTTGAGTGCACATACCTATAAACCAACTTTCCCACAGTGACTCAGTGTAATGTGCTTAACAAATTCCAACGTTGTGTATAAAATTCATTAATATAAAAAGATTTTAAAAATTAAGAAAATGTAACAGCTTGCCTTGTGTTGGGGTTTGACTTTACAGTTGGCTAGTAAAAAACATAGTTGGCCTCTAAGTCTGGCTACTATTTGTTGGCTCCTTAATATTTGCCTTGGCTCACTTGTAAAGAACAATAGCAAAGATGCTGTGGACTACATGTGTATCTATTGTTGCTGAAGAGTGCCTTCTGAAAACCTTTCTCCCACATCAGTCACAAGCAAATTCTGTGCTGCCCAAATAATTATTCATGGAATCTGCTTCAAGTAATGTTCAGCACACAAAGGACCCAGATAGCGATATAAAATGTATAAGGCCCAGTGCCCCATGGAAATGTTTGCGCATGTGCCTCAGACTCTTCAGTTGGTAGGTAGCCTATAAATGTTCAGATATTACAAATGTTTCTTTACTTTACACCAGACACAAATCACAGGGCCAAAATTTCTGTGCACAAGTTGACTCCCTTCCTGTTAGTTGCCTTTCCCCCAAGCAGTGTGTTATTCAGAGAAAATTGTGACCAAGTATTGTTGATGCCTTTCAGAATGAGTGGGTAAAAAATTCATTTACAAGAAGATGGGAAATGTCTGGAAGTTACCCAGGGCTATTTTGGGGCAGGAACGCACAGGAACGGAGTTCCGGCTGGCTTCAGAGTTGGCCACGCCCACTACAACTAAAACCTCTGCATGCGTGGCTACAGAGGGAAGGCCTGGAGAGCGACCCCCCCCCTCCTGGCAATTCCGAGGCTGGTGGGCCTGGGGGTCTGGAAGAATCAGGGAGGCACTAAAGCCAAGGGAAAGAATGGGGCATGGCCTAATATGCTAATGAGCTGCACTGTCCAGGTGTGGCCTAGTATGCTAATGAGTTTCTGCTGTTGGGTGTGGCCTATTATACTAATGAGTTCCTGCTGGGCTTTTTCTACAAAAAAAGCCCTGAAGTTACCAGAGTTCATGTCCCTTAAATATAATTTCATTTTTTAAAAATTAAATATGCTTCAAATTTTAAATACTTTTGATTTAGAAATATATTTGAGTATGCTTGCTGTCTTAATCTGCTTTTATTTTAGCTTTTGACTGTGTAGTCTTCAGGAAATTAGTATTCTTTTTCTTTTAATAGGAGCTAAATAGTCAAATGGAGAAAAGAAAGGAAAAACAGGAACGTGAAAGGAAAAAAATGATTGCTGAATTGAAACACAAGGAGTGGGTCCAGAAAAAAAATGAAGAGGTGAAAAGGGTGAAGACTTCATTTTCTATATTTGACTTTTATCCCCCCCCCCCCCCCTCCCTGGTGATTTTCTTTTAAGCGGGAGAGCTGAAACATAAAAGAGAGCTGAAAAACACACTGCCAGACCTATAGCATCCTCCAGCATACCACACCTCCTAGAGTTCTCATGCTACACATTTCGGATAGTTTTCTCCTTGCGGCTCCCTTTTTGGGATTGTCCATCTGACAAAAATCAGTCAGTAGAACTGATGCTTTGGAATGGCTTACCAGAGTGGTTGCAGAAGGCATATAAAATTGTTTTATTTGAAAGATCATTTGGTGGAGGTAAACTGTTTTGGCAGAGCTGGCTGTGCTGTTTTTATTTTGCTGACTGACTGTAATGTGTTTATATGTTTGTGACTTGGGTTGCTTCCACAGAGACAATTCTCTGTGTAGCTCTCATTGCTGCTGGGAATGAAGAAGCATTCACAATGACAAGAGTGTCCATGCAGCAGTTTTTTCTGTACTTCCCTTGTTGCAGCCCTCCACAGCCACTGTTCTCCCCTCACACCAGAGAGCTTTCCTTTCCTTTTTAAGAAAGGGTATTGATATATAGCATTATAATGTTATAACTGTTACCCCATACTTCATTTTTTTAAAAATGTGTAGCCCTTTTCATATAAGGTGCAGGCTGTACCGTTCCCCTTATCACTCCATAATGATAAGGGCTGGCGTTGGGATCACCAGCTTTTTCTTTTATTAGAGCTGCTTCTCAGGAATGAAAAATATCCCAGGCTGATCCTCTCCCTGGCATGTTAACAAATTGTGTTCTGTCCTAAAAACAGAACATGGACTAATAAGAGCACCAGAAATGAAGCTATTAGCTAAGCAGCACAGAGAA
The DNA here is from genome assembly GCF_001447785.1 of Gekko japonicus. Classification (NCBI taxonomy): domain Eukaryota; kingdom Metazoa; phylum Chordata; class Lepidosauria; order Squamata; family Gekkonidae; genus Gekko; species Gekko japonicus. The sequence continues at coordinate 340,659 of NW_015175398.1, read as the reverse complement.
AAATCCTATAAAATATTATTTTACAAAGCCTAGATCAGATGTTTTGCAGTCTTTTTCAGGATCTTCTAGGGAGAGCACAAACTACTCTGCAGTAGTCCATGAGTTACTGGTAGCTCACAAGCTACCTTTTTGAAACCCTTGGGCTAAAGACTTGTGTTTTTTAAAAAGGAAGCTGAGAACTAGTAGATAAGTGAGAAGAACCTGGTTTTTAAACACATATAATTAGTTCCAAATATATAACCTGAAGAAGTCTGCGGACTGTTTCAGCTTTTACAGCGAAAAAATTGAGAAATTTAGGGGAACGTTGGACTGAGTGAAATAAAAGACAGTATTTTTTTCATAATGCATTGCATGAAACACATTGTGTTCAATGCTCCCCCTAAGCTGTGGAGTCTTATGAGCAAAAATTCTACTTTGTGAGCTACTGGCATTAAAGTTGTGAGCGAGCGATTTGGCTACTGCATAAATTAGTTTGCTCTGGAGCCATCCTTCCTGAGCGAAGACAAAAATGTGTGAGCCGGAGGCTAAAAAACTGTGAGCTAGCTCACACTAACTCAGCTTAGAGGGAACACTGATGGTGGAATGTGCTGTCAAGAGTATTCCAACTTGTGACAACCCTATGAATATGTTCTATCACTAACAGCCTTGCTCAGGTCTTGCAGACTGAAGGACATGTCTTCCTTTATTGAGTCAATCCATCTCATGTCTTCCCTGTTTCCTACTGCCTTCATGCAGCATTATAAATGGTCGTTACAATATATGCCGCAGACATATATGCAACATTTTCAAGAATATTTTTTGTTTAAATGTATATAATTTTGACAATAGTTGTAAACACTCTACTAACAATTTTTCATGAAACAACTACTATTTAATGATAATACATTAGTAAAGAGTTCACTGTTTTCAAAGTTATTAAGTTTAACTTAATATTCAAACATGCTGGTAGTCCTACCTTTTTTGATTCTGAGAGGGTTTCTTAATTTCCTATAGAAATTGTGGTAGCATAGGGTGCAGCAGTTCGAACCTCTTAGTCAAGTACAGGAGATACTTATCATTTTTGTTGTAGAAAACAGAAGACATTTATACTTTGAAATTCCATATATATGCCAAATAATCTAATTGTGTATACATTATAAACAATGTATTTTATGTTGTTCAAACAGTAACAGTTCTAGTTTCATAGGAAAGTAAGTGTTGCATATATCTCAGTTTTTCTCAAAATCCCAGAAAAAGATTTTTCCCCATAGCTTCAAAAAAGTTTATGTAGTTGTCAGTCCAGTGTCCACTCTTGAGTAGGATCGATGTTTTATGCTTGTGTTTTGGTCTGTGCAAACGTGGACCAATAGGATCATAAGGCTGCATGCATCACTCCAGATCTCTATTCCCATGTATACACATAGCATCTGCAACTGAGTACCACAGCTTGCACCACTATGTGCACAGTTTACAGGCACTGTTTGCAGAGATTTTGTCATTTATTAACTTCGACTTTTAGGCCGCCCTCCCTGGAAAACAGGGCTCAGGGCAGCGTACAACAATGATAAAATTACAAATCTTACAAAGGTTTAAAATTATTAAAAATTAAAAATACATAAAAATGCAATTTTTCAGCCGCCTGAGCCTATCTGATGGCAATATTCCTGGAATGTCATTGTCTTGTAGAGGATGGGGGGAGGCTAGATGGAAGACCGTCACTGTCCTTAACCAAATGCCTGAGGGAACATCTCTGCCTTACATGCCCGTGAAATGGTAATAAGTCCTGCAGGGCATGGATGTTATTTGGCAGAGAGTTCCACCAGGTGGGAGCCAGGGCACAAAAGGGCCCTGGCCCTAGTTGAGGACAGCTGGCTGTCTCTTGGGCTGGGTACCACCAGGAAGTTCTGAGTCAGCCTCAAGGGCACCCCTACATAGAGCTAGTTACAGTAGTGTAGCCTGGAGGTGACTGTTGTGTGGATTACCATACCTAGGTCAGGGCGAGACTGGTCGGGGGCAGTTGCCTGACTTGACACAGCTGGAAAAATGGCAGTCTGGCAACATTTGTGATCTGGGCCTCCATTGACATGAAGGTGTCCAGAATCACACCCAGGCTCTTGACAGTTGGTGCCGGTGAAAAGGGCACACTGTCAAGTGCCGGGAGCCATGGTCCTCCCCATGTCCCCCCCCCCCAACCACAGAACCTCCATCTTATCAGGGTTCCATTTCAACTGACTGCTTTAACCATTTCAACATAGCCTCCAAACCCACAGCCAGATTTGCAGGAGCAGTATCTGGCCAGCTGCCCATCAACAGGTATAGCTGGGTGTCATCAGCATAGAGATGAATATTTTTCAGAAAAGAAGTCCTTCAGGTATTAACCTAGTCCTTTATTTGATTGAATTAAAAGCAGAAATGGTTATGCCTGCAGACTATGTTTGTTTGTATTATCCTTTGTAATGTGCTTGAGTGTAGTAATTGGAACTAGTCTTTCATCCTAAGAATACCTGGTATTTTTAGAATTAATTAATGTATAGCAGGGTTGTATTGATGTCATTAATGTTAGCAAAGAGCATGTAAACTTGCATGTGATTTAAAAAACAGATCTTATCTCTTCCAAAGACAGGATCAAAGGATACTTTTCTGAAAAGCAAACTGAAACACTAATGTGAATTCCTAGCCTATTTATTTAGGTCAGAAACTTACTGAGACCACAGATTATTCATTTAGAACTTCAGCCTGCCTTTAATTGTGCCAAGCAAACTATTTTTCTGTTTACTGTTGATCATTCTTGGAACAAATACATTTAACTATTATATATGGAATTAATCATAACAATCATATACAAGCTTTGATCCAGCATCTTAATATCAGCCCTCTGCAACAAGCATGAGAGATGAGAAGAACTTTGTTAGGGATTGACACGTTTGTATTCCAGTTTAAGTTTTGGGTTCCCTTTGACTGATTTAGGGATAAGGCCCATTTCCAAGAAAGTATAAAACCAAGCATTGTAAGTGATCTCCTTCATGAAGCAGTCAATACTTATTGGCAAATGATCATTTCACAAAGCAGTTTTTTAATAACAGAGGGAACCTAATTGATGATCAACTAGGTATTTGTAGTTACTACTAGCTGAGGTTACTGCAAAGTCCTAGATGAAGCTGCAAATGTGGTGGCACCTACTCAGTGCTCTCAAAATTCTGAAAGTGTCTACAGGCTCAGCAGGGGGTCCCTGCTCTAACCGTTAGTCTCCAGTGGCTTATACTTTGTCCATCCTACTATCCTGTCCCATGCATACAAACTCATGAGTCATGAAACAGAATTTTATATATTATTTCTTAACTGAATTAATAGAACTTATAATGGTCATGGGTTTACAGCACAGGGCCATCAAATGTGTCAACCCCACCCTAATGCTTGAATTATTTTCCAAGCCCATCAAAAGAGGGGTGGGGGATGAGTGTAAAAACTCCTGTTTTAACAACCTCTGTAATTTATGCATATTGTAAAAGCAATATGTCATTACAGATGATGCATTGAAGATGAGCACTTGTTTTGTGGCCAAGCCTTAGGATTGTACAAAATAAAACTTCAGTATTTTTTGGGTTCAGGTATATTGAACCAAAAAAATATCAGTATTTCCTGATATTCCCGAATCCCGGTATTGGGATTTGGGAAATAATCGGGGAAACCCAAATTTATTCAGCTCCATTATAGCCTATAGGAACTATTCCCCATAGGCTGTAATGGAGAATCAATCCAGTGATGTGAAAGTCCTCTGCCTAAGACCCTGGAGAGCCACTGCCAGTCTGAGTAGACAATACTGACCTTGATGCACCAATTTGTCTAATTCAATATGAGGCAGTTTCGTGTGTGTGCTGATTTGCAATGCCACTAGTATGAGAAATTAGTTCTATTTTTTATGGAGTTGGTATATTCACCTGTTCAGAAATAATCCTCTCTATCTCCCCCTTGCCCCTCAGGTTATCCCTGATGAAATCTTGCAATTCAGTCCTCACAATCACTTCTAAAATACTTGATAGTCTTCTGTGTTTAGTCAGTGATATATAAGGAAATGGAAGGAGCATTCTGCTATTACTGTTTTTACTGCTGTTGTCCTGAACGTAGCTTCTTGCAACAGCATGTTTTTAACAAATTTCTGATTTGACTTGATGGTTCAACAGAGTGGCTGAGATTTTTTCTGTATTCTCAAATAAACCTGTTTTCGCTAAAATGTTTGACATCTATTTTATATAGGAAAGGAGAGCAAGGGAACATAAGCTTAGTAAAGAGGTAGCAGAAAAAGCAGCCAAGGAACTTGAAAAGGCACAATCAAAGGAAAAAGCAAAAGAGGTGTACGAAGAATGGCTAAAGAAAAAGAGATCAGAAGAAGTGTTGAAGAAGAAGGAAGAGAAGGTATATTTTATCCTCTTCAGAAATTATTTATGTACTAGGAATAAGGCCTGTTGTGGAAATAAATACGAGCTCTAGAAAGAGGCTCTGGGCGGGTGCCCTGGCCTTGGGCACTCAGCGTCAATTTGCTGTGGTGACCTCAGCAGGGTACAGAGCTTACCGTTTTCTCCAGGGGAACTGATCTCTGCCATCTGGAGAGCAGTTGTAATTCTGAGTGATCTCTACCCCTCTCACCTGGAGATTGGCAACAATGGTTCCCCAGGAGGAAATGGCTGGTTTGGAGGGTGGAGTCTATGGCTTTGTACCTGTCTGAGGTCCCACCCCTCCTCAAACCCCACTCTCTCCAGGCTCCACCCCTCAAATCTCCAGGAATTTCCCAACCCGGAGGTGGCAACTCTATTTCTTTCCCAGCCAACCATCAACGTACCATTATCTGCCCCTCTGACTTCAGGTTTCCATCTCTTCCCCCCTCCCTGCAGCCTCTACCTAGGAAAACTACAGTCTTTCTCTGCAGTGGGGACCCAAGCCAGGAGGGAAGCAACCTCAGCAGGGAATAATGACACAGAGTCCACCCTGCAAAGCAGCCGTTTTTTCCAGGGGAGCTGATCTCTGCCATCTGGAGAGCAGTTTTAATTCTGACTGATCTCCAGCCCTCAACTGGAGATAGGCAGCAATGGTTTCTCAGGAGGAAAAGTAGTCTTTCTTCACAGTGGAGACCTAAGCAGCTTACATTATTCTCCTCTCCTCCTTTTGATCTGCACAACAACCCTGTGAGGTAGGTTAGGCTGAAAGTCTGTGACTGGTCCAAAATCACCCACTCAGCTTCCACAGCAAGAACCGGGGTCCGGCAAACCCTGCTCTGAAGCGCTTACTGCTATGCCTAGGGTAGCTAACCTCCAGGTGGAGTCTGAAGATCGCCAGGCATCACAACTGAACTCCAGACAACAGATCTCTCTCCCACTGGAGAAAATAACTGCTTTGGAGAGTGGGCTCTATGGCATTCTATTCAGCTGAGGCCCCTCCCCTCCCCAAACTCTGGCTTCTGTAGACTCTACCACAGAATATCCAGGAATTCCCCAACCTGGAGATGGCAACCCTAGTCAGGACTGGCCCCAATGAGTTCCCCACAAAGACCTGGAAAGTGCCTCCTGTCTTTCCCTTTTTACTGACAGAACCAAGCTTGGTTGCCTAGCAACATCCACTGATGGAAAAGTTAGTCCCACAGGAGCCAAGCAGAAGTGTCTTCATCAGGAGAGACAGCCGTTTGGCAGTTATTTTGTGAGAGGAGTGTCCAGGCTGGCAGTGGGTGGGTGAGAGGAATGGACCCAGCACCCAGCCAATGGGACATGAGTACTCTTGAGTGGCAGTTGATGGAGTGCACTGCACAGCCAGTGGGAGAGCTGGAAATGGCCAATACGTAAGGGAATTATATGTGTAGGATTTATTGAAAACCTTTATATCCTATGGTTCCAGAAAAATGGCCAGCATCAAAAGATAGGAAAATGTCTGGGTTGGCAAAATCACTCATTGTTACGTGAACACTAATAAAAATTGAGCGTGGCAATCGAATAATGTTAGTTTCATTAATTGTCTTTTGAAATGTTTAATTTATCAATTGTTTCCTTTTACAGCAACATAGAACAGAACCAGAACCAAACTAATCTAAGAAAATTAAAATGTCTTTTAACCACTTAATATATTGAGAATACAAATGTGCTCTCAGCAGTTAGGTAGCCTGGGAAAAATTAATCCTTCTGTTTGTTTTAGCAATTCTTCCAGTGTTTAATGCCATTCATGTCAGAGTCATTTCTCACATTACATTTTCTAGTCTGGAATGAATATCCAAAAGCAAAAATATAAGAGCCCCAGTAAGAGTGCCGTTCTCTGCTTCAGTGTGTTTAAAAGAAACACAGTGTGTTTAAAAGAAAAGAAAATGAATACATTTACACTGGATAAGGTTCCTGTGTATTTCATATACCTGTGGAATTTCAGTACCTATGTGCTTCAGTACTGTGGAACAACAGCGTATATTCAAAACAGAATGCAATTGGATGGGCTAATTAATCCACTTATGAACTCTTTATTCATCTTCGGTCTTCTGTGCTGGCACACATTTGGACTGCGCATGCGCAGGTCTGTCAATGGAGAAAATTTTCTAGCTTCTTAGGAATAAAGAGGGTGCTCCTCCCCTTGGCACATGCCCAGAGCATTCCCACCTAAACTGCGCCAAGGACAAAGGGTGCCATTTTCCCTCAGCTGTTATTTTGCTGCCAGGGTGAGAGGAACACTTCTAGCTTTGCTCCTGTTTTTTCGACATTTCTCTTGACTATTCCATCGGATTGCCAATTTCAACTGGGTCTGATCTCCTTTTGTCTTTGTGCCTCCATGGCTCAAAAATATTTAAGAAGTGCCTTCAATGTGGCACGAAAATGCACCACTTGGATGAGCATGCTGTCTATGTAATCTGCCTCAGGGAGGCTCATGACGTGCCCTCTTGCTGCCTCTGTCAGTAATTTTCCCCAAGGCCAGGGCAGACAGGGCTTCTCGCATGAAGGCATGCCTATGGGAATATGCCCTCTAGAGTTCTAATAAGCCAGCAGCGAAGTCATCTGCCTTGCATGAACCTGTTCAGAGGGCCAAATCCATGGCTTCACCCAGGTCGGTCCCAACACCGGATCCACATTGATTTCTGGAACCATCTACAGCCAACGGAGCTCTTTGGAGCCTCTAACAAAGAAAGCACACTTGAAGACCAAGCACTCCAGTAAGGCTTCGGTTCCGAGCTACTCTAAGCACCCCAATGGACCATTCAAGACTCTAATTCATGATTTCACTGGAACCAATACTTGTAGAAGATGCTCCCTCGCCAATTCCCCGTACACCTTCACCTCATTTTGGGTACCCCCTTGGTTCTGATTCAGAGATTATACCTGTGTCGGTTTGAGCAGGGCCCCATACAAGTGGAGAAGCTGCGTCCAGCTCTGCAGTGGTTGGTTCCAGTGCAGCAAGACAAGCCGTTGGCACCTTCCTAGACTTTCTCTCCACAACCCTGTTAGGGTGGACCCAGGCATTTCATTACCAAAAGGGCTCTTGGCCTGCCTACCCCCTGTGCCCACAGCAGTGGGGCGACCTGCTCCCTTCTGATCCAATTTCCTCACACAAGCACTCTGGGTCCATATTTTCACCCATCTTTCCTCTCTGGGTCCATATTTTCGCCTGGGAGCTCCCAACTACTGATCAACAGCATTACTCTTGATTCCAAACAAGAGAAGGGCTTCTGTTCTTACCTGGGCACAGAATTAGCTATTGATCTCTTTCCTGATGAAGCTGTAGGAGATACCATGCCAATGTCACCAACTGAGGATCTGCACCTCTCCTCCAAACAAATTATTAGGATGGCTACGTCCTATGAACTTGAGTTTGTCTCCTCCAACCCCAAGCCTAAGATTCTCTCATTGCCTTACTTTGCCACTCCTACCTCCATTGCCCTCTCCGTCCTGGAAGATTTTCTCAACACAGCTAAGAGTTTGTGTGAGAAACCATCCTCTATTCTGTCTACATCCCAAAGAATGGAAAATCTTTATAAAATTAGACAGATGGATTGTTGTTTCCTTTCTACCCATCCTCCCCCTTCCTCTTTGATCACAGAGGAGTTTCAAGCCAAACACCATCACAGTTCCCACTCTTCTCTTGTGAATATGAAGGGCTACAGGATTGAGGCTATGAGCTGGAAGGTCTGTTTGGCTGGCGCACTGAATTTTAGAATCACAGCAGGTGATAATGGCTACATATCAGCTCTTTCTTTGGGTCTGGGCAGCTCTGCACTTTGACTCAGTTCCTAAGGAGCATCACTCAGTGGTCAAGCTCCTGCATGCTGAAGCGACATGTCTGGCCAAGCAGCAAATGAATGCAGGAAAACATGCAGCAGACTGTTCTGCAAAATCTATGGTATCTGGCATTGCCTTCTGGTGCTTTGCATTCCTGTGTTCTACTGCTCTGCCTCCATACACATGTGCTAAAATAGAGGACTTGCCCTTTGAAGGAGACCAGCTGTTCTCAGTCAAGATGGATGAGACCTTGGAGTAAATCAAAAAGAACAAGCAGACATCAAGGTCCTTGGGTGTGACATCTGGTCCACTGCAGCCTGCTAGACATTCAGCAGGGTTTCAGTAGGAATGCTCTGGGCTTGTGCTGAGGGGAGGAGTGGCCTCTCTATTCCTGTTTTTCTCTGTCAGCAGGCCTGCGCATGCGCAGTCCCAATGTGTGCCTGCACAGAAGACAACTTGATGAACAGCTGTTGTAAGTGCACCTCTGATTTACGATAGGGTACACAGCCGTAGCCTGTATACATTCACCTCTCAACCCTGGTATGGAATTTAAAATATGTTTATAGACAGGTATAATCGGGGGGGGGGGTGATATTGTGAAAATATATGTGGAGGAGAGAGAAGCAACTTTAAATTGAAGTAGATTGGCTCTTTGGGCTTAGATAAACAATAAAAAGCAAGGTAGGAAGGACAAAAAGGAGAGGAAAGTAGGTTGCTGATAAAGAGAAGGGGGAGAGAAAATGGGAATTGCCAGAGCAGGGGTCTGGGTGCACAAAGGAGAATAAGTGAGAGAGATGGGGACATCTGGTATGGATGGGGGAGATCAGCTGAATGCAAAGTAGAAGAACAGAGAGAATGTTTGAGTGAACTGGAGAGGGAGAATGCCTGATCCCTGTAGTGTGAGCATTTTCGAAGTGGCAAAGGAACAGTCCAGGGACAGGTGTACTTCGTTCTGTTGCAGTTGGTGGAGCTGCAGTGAAAACAAGCCTGAAGGCAAGGATGTCAAACATAAGGCCCAGGGGCCAAAACCGGCCCATTCAGGGCTATTATGAGGTCCGTGAGCTACTGATGCAAGGGAGAGAACAGGATGGGTGAGCTGGCAGAGCCACTCTGAACAACCACAGCTGAACAACCTTGCCTGCAGCAATCAAGCAGAACCCCTTCACTTCAGGGACAGCCTCCCTGGTAGGTTGGGAGCTGCTGCAACCAAATTTATACCTCTCCACTTGTCATACAGCTCTGGCCGTGCTGTTCCAGATGGCCTCAGGGATCAGCATTTGCAGGGTGCAAATTATCCTCTGTTGGGGCATGGAAGTGTCTGCCCACCGTTGCACTGCTAGATCTCCAGTCCACCCATGTGGGTTTTCCTCTGCACCCCCCTCCCAGCCCATGGGGCCTTGCAGTGAGGACACAACAACTTAGAGTTTACCACTTGCTGTCCTTTATAAAGTTTATGTCTGCCTGACAAAGTGACATTTATGTCAGATCTGGCCCTCATAACAAATGAATTCGACACCTCTGCCTTAATGTGTCCTATTCTAGTGGTGGATAGAGACCCCCAGGAGATGCTGGGTGTTGTCCTGTCACAGTGGTGAAAGAACAATCATTGGAGAGGCTGAACTAAACCTAAAATGCTGTCCTGAAAGGGGTTCTTACATAGTTAAATTTCCCCCCTTCCTTTAGCAGTGGCGGAAATTGGGTTTTCAGGGTACCTAGGGAAATGCTAATGTGTTTGGAGGTGAAGTTATCTGTTGATTAGGGACTTGACTAGGTTACCAGGGCAATTGTAAGGGCAACTCTTGGTGGGGAAAGAATTATTGTCCTGTAAACACTGGTCGTTTGTTTTGCTTGGTGTATAGGGAAATCCATGGCATCACAAAGCAAGCCCTTGATTAAGGGGTGTGTTAATTTCTTAGATGGCTCTAGCTGTCTTATGGAATGGCATTTTATTGCTCAATCTAAACTATGATTCTCTGGTTTAATTCAAGATGAAGTTTCTCTGTACCTCTTCATAAGCCATAGGAGACCAGGAAATGAGAGAGGGATGTTCTGTTTTTCTGGGGGAAGGTAGTGAGGTAATACTTTCTATACCTGGGAAAACAGAGGCTGAGAAAATAATAGTGAAAAGAATGTCACTAATCAGAAGGATTAATTGATAGCCCCTGTTCTGTACTGAGCTCTGGTAAGTGTTATGGTGATCATAAAACATATTCAGTGCTTTTTAAATCCTAAGGGAATGATCCAGGCAAAATTTAGGCTATAATATCCCATTGGTGTCAGTGAGGTGAGTTAAACAAACTTAAATCTGTCCAAATCAGTGGGAGTAACTCAGATTATATTGTGCTCAAACTCAGGGGTCATTTCGTAGAAAAAGAGCTAGGGGAACTCATTAGCATAACTCATTAGCATATGCCACACCCCCTGACATCACCGGAAGTGTGTCATAAGGCCACACACCCCGCCCCATGAGGGGCCCGGCGGTGGAACTGCAAGGCCAGCGGGAGTGCAAGGAAGCCCCGTGAAGGCCCTCCCTGGCCCCAGGTAGGCAGGGGTAGGGAGAGGCAGGGAGGAAGCAACTTACCCTCCCTCTTCTCCTCCTCCTCCTGGCTGAATGAGGGCCAGAAGCGGGGCGGGCGGAAGCAGGGGGCGGGGCTTCATCATGTGCCCCGCCCCCTGTACCTCACCCGGGGGGGACTGCGTTCCCCCGTGTTCCCCCCCGAAATGACCCCTGCTCAAACGGATCTATTATAGAAGACTAGCAGTAAAGCCCGTTGTGGAAATAAATACAACGAGATCTAGAAAGAGGCTCTGGGGGAGTGCTCTGGCTTTGGGCAAACAGTGTCATTTTGCTGTGGTGACCTCAGCAGGGTATAATGGCAGAGTCCACTGTTTTCTCCAGAGGAACTGATCTCTGCTCCCTGAAGAGCAGTTGTAATTTTGAGTGATCTGTAGCCCTCACCTGGAAATTGGCAACAATTGTTCCCAGGACGAAATGGCTGGTTTGGAGGGTGGAGTCTATGGCATTCTACCTGTCTGATGTCCCACCCCTCCGCAAACCCCACCCTCTCCAGGCTCCACCCCTCAAATTCCAAGGAATTTGCCAGCCTGGAGTTGGCAACCCCATCTCCTTCACAGCTAACCATCAACCTACCATTATCTGCCCCTTTGACTTCAGCTGACTTCCGCCCTCCCTTCTGCAGAGCAATTGTAATTTTGAGTGGTCTCCAGCCCTCACCTGGAGATTGGCAACAATGGTTCCCCATGAGGGACTGAGTGGTTTGGAGGGTGGAGTCTATGGCATTGTACCTGTCTGAGGTCCCACCCCTCCTCAAACCTCACCCTCTTCAGGCTCCATCCCTCAAATCTCCAGGAATTTCCCATCGGGAGTTGGCAACCCTATCAGGATTGGCCCCAATATGTTTTCTCCCAAAGGGCAAAGTAGGTGACTGGACCAAACTTAGTTGCCTACAAACAGGCACTGAGGGGAAAGTAGGGTTGCCAGCTCTAAGGAGGGAAATACCTGGAGATTTGGGG
>NW_015175398.1:276370-328460 GCF_001447785.1 Gekko japonicus | reverse complement strand
CCCCAGCCTCTGCCTAGGGAAAGCAGCTGTCATCATTCTCCTCTCCCCCTGTGAGGTATGTTAAGGTTGAAAGTGTGTGAATGGTCCATAATCCCCCAGGCAACTTTTAAAACATGATCCTGGGACCTACACACCACCAGACATTCCAACTGCCTTGCAGGGGGGGGCGGGGAGTATGAGGTGTGGAATGGAGTGAAGTCCAATCAGCTAACATATGCAAAAGACCTTGAAGGTTCCATATGCAACTGACATTCCAACTGCCTTGCGGGGAGGGCGGGGAGTTTGAGGTGTGGAATGCAGTGAAGTCCAATCAGCTTCCATATGCAAAAGACCTTGAAACGCTGGGCGGGACTGCACAAAGCAGCCAGTCAACCCAGCCAGCATCTTCTGACTGACAGTTCAAGCGTCCATACACTAAAGGGGCCAAATTTAGAATGTTCATATAGAATGTTCTTACTCAATTATATATAAGGAGAGATTAGAATGGGTTAATAAGATGCTGGTAGAGGGGAGATCTTTTCAGAAATTTTGACATGGTTGGCTTTTCTCCTGGTAGGAAAAAGAAAGACAACTGGAAGCTGAATTACAGGAGAAAAAAGAAAAATCGGAGAAGATGTTCAAAGAATGGCTGCAAAATACTAGAAACAAGCCCCGCCCAACATCAGCTAGCTATGCCTGTGCCAATGGGAAACTTGCCGGTTTGTTTCTGTGCTAGACTGACTGATGCAGTATATTTATTTTAAAAGGATTTTAATATTCATGGGTTCGATAAGAAATTGTGTCTGTATTAATACAGACAGACTGGAAAGGTAGATGTTGCCCCATATTAAGGGGTATATTTATGTTTGGCTATAATTTTATTTCATTGGGTAACTTTTATTTTTTAAAGTATTTATTTATGTTGATAGCAGAATTCAGTATATATTTCCATACTCTGGGCTCACCTGAGTCTCTGAGGGCTTGGCTGCAGAAGATCTAGGTAGGATTGGAATTTCCCATGGATAGGTGTGTCTGAAGATAGAACTAACTAGCAACTCCAGGTAGCTGCTTTGAAAGGTGAGAAATAGGTGGTCTCTAGTCCTTCCTAGCCATGCGTTTTACAATTTACATTTCCCCTTCAAACAGCAGTTAACTCTATGAGAGGGAAAAGGCATCTAAGAACAAAAGAAGAATCCAGCTGGATTAGACCAGTGGTCCACTGGCAGTGAATTCTAGAACTGAATTACTCACTGAGTAAAGAAATATATTCTTTTGTCTGTCCTGAATCTGTTGCCCATCAGCTTTACTGGGTGTTCCTGAGGTCTAGTATTATGTGAAAGGGAGAAATAATTTTATAAACCTATATCATATAGGTATTTTTTTCTAAGATGAAGAGCCCTTGACACATAGGAAAGGTGCTCTAATCATTTTGGTTGCCCTCTTCTGCACTTTTTCCAGTTCTGCAATGTCCTTTTTCAGACAACGACTAGAACTGTACACAGTATTTCACAGATTGGTGCATTTTAGCTCTATAGAAGGGCCTTACAGTATTGACCATTTTATTTTCAATCCCTCTCCTAGTCATTTCCAGAATGTGGATTGACTTTTTCACCACTCATGCACACTGAGTTGACATTTTCATTGAGCTATGCACTGCAACCAGTGTTCCCTCTAAACTCCACAGTGTTGTGAGCAGAAATTCTACCTCATGAGTGAAAAAAGCTAGTAGCATTAGTGAGCAAGTCTATTGTGTGAATTACTTTTTAGAAGTTTATTTCCATAACCTTGTAAAAATCTCAGAATGAATTCTTTTAAACTGTGAGGAATTTCAGACAGCCTATGTATTCTGTTTCAGGAACTGTTCACTAACGGGGTTTTTTTTTTGTCATTTCAGACAGAACCGTTTTAGTAACTGTTCCCTGACAGAATATATTTACCTGTTCACACAAAAACACTTCTGTCCCATTCGGGAAGCGTGCCTGAAGCATTGTTCACTCAAACTGCTTTCTACCAGCCTTTAATCCCTTCTATCACTTCTGAAGCGCTATGGGGTGCTGTATAAAATGCCTCGTAGCGCTTCCTGCGATGACAGTTCTTTTTGCACCCTTTTTCTCCCTGCGCACGATCGTCCTCTTTTTTTTTTAATGTTCTATTGGGAGCGCTATGGCACTGAATCAGGACTACAAAGCAGCGCCATAGCGACCCCATTGAGATCCCTGGCTCCATTTAGATACACTGATGTTCGCTACTGCATCTCAGCATGGATTTTAAAAGGTAATTTTGGGGCAGACGTATTTATCGTCTGTTTAAAGATTAAATCACTGAAAATAGCAGTAAGCACAAATGTACCAGCACAACATGAAAAAGGAGGAGGGGCTTTACTACTTTGGGCTTTGATTAAAAATCACCAGAATAGCCTGCTACCCAGCAGTTTTCAGAAATCCCAGGCTCCATTAATTTCAAAGTAACTAATGCCTCTTTGATTCCAATATTTAATAACTAATGCTAGATGAGTGCTATTGGTGGACATTTTTTTCCATTAAGAGACACAACGGCAGAAAAGAAACTGGTCTGCAAAGGGCATGCGTTTACCACTTCAAGCATTTCTAGAGAGGCAGCATACAAAGTGTCTGATTGTACAGCTTGTTTAAGTGGGAGATCAGGGGCATAAGTGAATGGTGAGAGAAACAACCCTTTCTAGACTTCAAAGGAGTGGTATGGGGATGTGAATGGTAACAAGCAAAACAAAAAATCCTATGGCACTCATAACTGTCAGTCTCCCCAGTCATGTCTAGTTAGGCCTTGAGAAAAGTAAAAGATGCTATAGTTACCCTGCTCTTCTGTTTTGGAGTGCTGTGTTGTCAGTTACCCTGCTATTAATTAATTCTTTACATTATCTCTGTAAAGTCCACAAACGTGGTTACAGTAATCCATAGACCATATTTCAAATAAAAACAAAAATGCAATTCATTAGATTCTTATTTTTTTAATTATATGAAACACTGTATTGATTGAATTTATATAATTCAATCAATACAGTGTTTCATATAATTAAAATAATAAACAGCATCCACATAAATCAATAAAAATGAATAAAAAACTAAGTAATGACTTCCACATCATCACAAAATATAAAATATGCCAGTTTTCGCAGAAATTAGGCTCAGGATCCAAGCCCAGAATTTAAGCTTCAAAAGGCTCACCAGAAAGATTGCTATTTCAGATACTTAATTATGCAGTTTATCTTTGCTCCCATCTTAATGTGCCTAATCTTCACAAGTATCAAAATTAATGTAGTCGTTGCCTCAGTGTCTTGGGGGTCCTTTTGCCTGATAAGGTAGTAGCAAAAGCACAAGAAGAAAATGCAGTCTACTCAGAATTGGCTCTGAACAGAATAATAAATAAAACAGTATAAAAGCTGAAGTGGCAAACCCCCTGTTTTTCATTATTATAGGTGTTTTTACAATTGCAGTTGAAGTATTTCACACCCAAAATGCATTGATTTTTCTACTGTAAATTTATTTCCTGCCATCTGTTGGGGGACCCTCCTCTTCATGGGGGGGTGGGGTATTTTTTTAGTCATTAAATTAAATTAGCCCCTGTGTTAATTTAAGCTAAAGCTTGAAATGTAGAAGTCATCTTTGGTTTTAGTCATGAATTAAGTTATTCATGCTTAAGCTCTGTTGGAATCATTGGACTTTCAGTACATGCAGGATTAATCTCTTTTCTGACAGAAACATTCTGGTTTAGTAAAAAAAACAACAACACCCAGGTTTGCTGATATCTGGCCTTCATTTCTTTTCTAGAAAGGTTTATAATAAATATAATTTTAGCTGTCATTTACACTGTATTTCCTTCTTAGCTTGTTTCTTTTGAAATGTACAACAGTAGTACAAATGTTAATCTATTTTTTTTTTGTTGGAGTAGATTGCTGTTCTTTCTAGCATACAAACAGCACACCAGACAGAAAACCAGTTGCTCTTTTGGCTTGGTGTGATTATAAATGGTGCTGCATGCTTTGTGTTGAGACATCGTTATTTGCTGACAGCTGCCATCACTTGTCTAAGTGATTCATTAAAAATATTCTTCCCACTTTTGTTCACACAATGGAACATATTTCAGACTTTGTTTTGACCACCCAGATGAAATGCATGTTGAATTCTTTTTCCAGACAAAGAGGATTTCCACAGCAAAGGCAGGACATGCCTGCTGTCATATTTCAGGTATAGCACATAAGGAATGCTTCCTCTTCTTTGAGGAAGTGTGATAATTAAACAGTGATGAAAATAAACTGGCTTTCAGCACTGCAATTTTGGGTAGCAAACATAATAATGCTGTAATTATACCACTGTTTTTTTAAAAAAAAATCTGGATAATTTCTTTGTAACTCTGTTTTTAATTTAGTTGTGGATTTTGCACAGTATTATAAATGATGAGGGTTTATAATTCAAATAAAACATGTTAACTCTATTAAAATAGCTGCTCTTTTGAAACTGGAAGACACCAGTTTTTCTCTAGTGAATTGATAACAAGGAAGCATTGGCTTCTCACTTCTACAGCAGTGAGGGGCAAGGAAAAGGGCCAGTCTTTTGTTGAAGAGTCACTTTCTCCATTCTAGTTCTTCATCAGTTGCTAGCTTGTAGTTGAGCATCTCAGATCTCCCCAGAAGCCAGGCAAAGAGCATTTGGTTTTAAAGACATTTTAATTTTAACTTTTCTGTATCATGCTATGGCATTTCTAAACTATATTTCATGCTACGGCATTTCTAAAGGACATTTTTTCCCTCTTCAGTGGCAATTAGTTTGTATTACATTAGGCAGCTCAAGGTTTGGTTGACTATTTGTTAGTGTCATTTGAAAGATCTACCATTATTTATTGTTACTTAATAATTAAGCAAGGATAGCTACAGCCTTTATGTACTGTGTTCTGTGGAGGAAAAATAAGTTATTTGGGGGGGGGGGGGAATCATCCTCCATTCATCTAAGCATCAAGCCTCGAAAGTTTGGCGAGCTCATTTAGCCTTAGATAGTGGTGTGATACAATTAGGCCATGCAGAAAAGAACTAGAAGCATTATATGGGTTAAGGAAATTGTCTCTGCTAAGGTGAAACTCAAGTTGGATTCACAGTGGCATATGGAACACAGTGCAGCAGATCTAAAGAAAGACTAGACTGGAGTCCAGTAACACCTTAGAGACCTGCAAGATTTTTGGGACATGAGCTTTCAGGGGTCGAAATTCCCTTCATCAGATACCACTTTGACTCTTAAAGCTCAACTTTCAGAGGTTTGGCTCTTGAAAAGCTATTACCCCCCCCCTCCCAAACCTTATTTCTCTCTCAGGGGCTACTGGACTCAAGTCTGCTGCAGACCAACCCACTGAAACAGATCTAAAGAACTATGCATGAGTAGAAATCTAAAGAATTATACATGATGCCTACTATACAACAACAAAATAATTTTAAAGAGCTACCCCAAAGGCCACAAAATGAGTTCAAGTCCCATGTAAATAAAAATATTACAAAGCTGAAATATTTTGATGGAATTCTAACTACTGTTACTCATGAGACTATAATAGAGTTAAAAACACCACATTCCATTTCTTCATGTTGTGAGGAATGAGAGTAGGCCCTGTGTGCTATGAGTTCATAATCCCCCCCCCCCAGTGCATGAATTATATTTAACTTTATCAGCTTTTGTCACAGGCAGCATGAAACAGAGCCCTCAGTTTTTCATCCTTCAGGTGAAGGTAGTTAGACATAGATACTGTATAGGCCAGGTTGTCCCTCATTTGCTAAATAATATTTTAAAAATCTGTTTCTGTATATGTGTATGTGCCTTGGGTGAGTGCCAGGAAATCTTAGTTCATTTCATATAAATCAGCTATTAAGATTATAGATCTGTGTTGGAAGAATGATTTGTAGTCTGACTTGATGCTACTATTTACATGATACTATCATGTAAAATTTCATTAAGATCATAAACCTCTTTAAAGCTTCAGTTATTTCACTTAGGCCCCTGCCACACGGGCAGGAAACTGCAGAGGAGAAGTGTGGCTGTTTGCCCCGGGGCAAACTAACATGCAGTAAAGCGATCAGACCTACTGTGGAGGTTCTGTGGAGGTACTGTGGAGGTTCCATGGCAAGGGAGAGGTGCCGATCACAACACACGCCTGCGCGCAATGAAGAAGCGCGCGGCGCGGCGAACTGGTTTTCTTTTTTTGTGTACACTACGAATGCGCATGCTCCGTTGGGTGCGTGTGCGCATCCACGGAGACGTGGGGGGGGGAAACCCTTTTCCGCAAGGGGACATGGGCGGGCGCCGGATACCACCGGAAACGCGATCAGATGCCCGCCCTTGCCCCGCAGTTTCTGGAAACTAGTACCTCCAAGGTACTAGTTTTTTGCTGCGCTTTTTCGGCAGGAAGCCTCAGTTGTGCCACGGAAGCGCTACGCTTCCCAGATGTGCTGGTGAGATCGCGACCGGAAACTCCGCTTGTCTTCCGTATCTCTTGCGTGGCTAATGTTGCGTGTGACCGCAGCCTTAGACCATCTAAGAGAGATTTTTATGAAATAAATAGCTTATAGTTAATCCATTTCAGCTAAACGATTCTCAGAACAGGTAACTTCCAATTCTTAACTGTGTCCACTTTTCGAACATTTCAGGGTATCCAGATGGAAATGCATATCCAACTCCAGCCTTTTACAACCCCATCCCTTGGAAACCAATCGTTGTGCAACCTTCTAAGGAAGAAAAGTATGTTTTAGTGAAGAAAAATAAGAGGCCTATGTCGAGTCATGCATATAAATCTTCTCCAGTGCTTTTTCATAAATCTAAGAATAAACTTTATAATGCATTATTGTGCATAAATCAGAGATAACGCAGTGTTCTGTTAGGTCTTATACTTTAATTAAGCATGGTATTGTAATTAAAAATGTATTTTAAGGCCAAAATCTGTAAGCATAATTATTTTCTTAATGTTACCTAAGTACATTTTTTTATTTTTCTCTTGTTAAATCAGACAAAATAAGTGACTTTATTGTATTTATTGTATTGTGATCCATAGCTTAATAAAATGATTCTTTCCCCAGTGTTCTGTATTTTAGATACTATATTCGTAAACATAAGTTTTAGTGCTCCCATACCTGTCGGAGATATACCTGTTGCTTCAGAAGGTTAAAACAATGCAATATAAAAGGAAGTTGTTTCTTTTCCTCAGTAAAAGTAGAGCAGTTCATTCCACAATAACACTGAGAATTGTTTAATTTTTTCCCATTTGGTCTCATTGTCATCAGTACAAATGAGTTGGCTTAAATCCAACTGTACTTGCCTAACAGATTTGTAGAGTGTGATGATAGAAGAAAATTCTGATGCCACCTCTGTTAAATTGTTTGTGAAATCCTCTTTTACTGTATTATGACGCTCTGAAGAATAAATCATAGTTAATTTAGCAATGTTACAACTTCCCTGTATTAAATTTCTGGTCATCTTGGCTTCTCTGGAGAATTTTGAATATTGTTTTTGGATATTAAATGTGCTTGTTAAAAGTGTAAGTAATTCATAATTTATGCTTTCTTTTACTTAAAACTAATGGAAGTAATTGAGATTCTGGAAACTTTTATCTGCAGTGAACAATGAACATACATTTTAGTAGCTTCTAAATAGACTGATGTTTTGTTTTATATGACATTTTTTTATTCTTTATAGAATAAAACAAATTTACAACAGGAAAACAGCATCTTTCAACATAAATTTTTGTTGTTTTGGAAATACGTGTACTTTGGGGGGCGCACATGCTTCTGTAAATATGTCAGAAGTAAATCTTTCATGTTTGCCTATTAGTTTCTTAGGAAATTTTCTTCCAAGGAAAGAGGTTTAGAGAGCATGGATATATTTGTGATTCATGCCAAAATTGAGGGAGAACAAAGAACCATATTGGTGCACAAATTGAAAGCAAGTATTAATTTCAATTTGAATTGTAATTATTTTCCCCAGGATGAACATTCAGATACATGTAGCTTTCTGTACATTACATATAAGTATGCTTGCTATTTTCATCTCAGACATGACTGTCATTATATAAGCAACATTTTTATATTCATGGTCATGTGATTAAATATGGAAGAGTCAACTATCAAGAGCACCAAGAAAGTAGGGATATAGGTCTCAAAGTACATCAAATGATACTCGAAGCAACCATATCCTAGTTGGGATTTCATAGAGAGCCATCTGCTCCATATTTGTTTGCTTTTGTGTGTGTCTATTTCACACTTGCCATTTCCCTGTATTTCCTATATATGATCAGACTCTGATAAACTAGAAAGGACTTAACTAATGTCTGAAAGCTCAGCTCAGTTGAATAATTTACAGTCTTTATAAGAAGAAGAATGCCTTGTTTTTTGACATTTGTATAAGAGGAGAGAAGCTCAGTGCAGTTATACAATTATTTTTGCTGCTTTTAGCCTGATCATATCTATGTGCTATCTTTAGTGAGGGTCTTTTTGTCACCCACTTGAAGATGGTATCCATATGAATGGATCAAAAATGTCTTCAACTCCCAACCATATTGCTAGCATGCCTAGTCTTTGAATGTTAGGCATATGGTGGAAGAGAAGTCTAGCATGTTTTGGGCTTCTTCATGCAATTGTGTTCCATGTAGTTCTAACAATGTGATTTTTAAAATGTTTAGGAGAAAAGACACACGTGTGCATTTTCTTCTGCTTCCTCAGCTTCACTTCCTTGACCACCTAATTTGTTTTGTAGTTCATGATGTATCAAATTTTCCACAACTATCTGAATGCTCCATTGAAATATGTTGATGTGTACACCAGTAGACTGTTTCAAAGCAGATAATGGGTATAGTAAACTACCATTGCAAAAGTAGCCATGCAGCCTGTTGTGTGTGTTGTACCAGTTTTCAGGAGTTCACAGAGAAGCTTCTAAGTAGATAGTGTTTGGTCACCTTTCAGAGATTATTTTAATCCATTCTGGAAATCTTATTGTATGTGTTAAGAAGAGATAATTATGCTGGTTCTCTTAGCTCACTATCTGGTCTTTGTATTTGCAGAGTTTCATTCTCAACCCAAGTTCGGCTGTTTGGGGACAATGAAGACAAGCGCAAGTGAACTTAAGGCTGTTAATTGCTAATACCTCTGCTTTCCATACCGTAACTTGCATGAAATAAACAAAAGGCATAGCAAAGCATCACTGTGAGTGGTAGCATTGATGAGGATTTAGGTATGGGATATTTTTCATAGAGGTCAATGTTACTTAAAGTATGTTGCTTATATGTAGAAATCAGGAAAAGCTTCTTGACTGCAACCTGTGACCAGCACAAAGGTAGATCTGTCTACTTCTGCAGGAGGCTCCATTAGGGAAATTTTGCTCAGTTCCACCTCTTCAAAGTAATTTCCCATTCCCTGATGCATTTGGTTCACATGGGGTTCCTGTCACTCTCAGCATCATTTTTGGAGGGCTCAGGAGAGACTAGAAAGAAGAGAGAGGATTTCCAAAACACATTTAACATGGTACCTCACCAAAGACTCCTGTGTACAGTTCTGGTATCTACTTTAAGAAGGATATTTCAGTGGAGGAAATAGTGCAGCTATTTAATAGGGCAACTAAAATGATTAAGGGATTGGAGCTCCTTTACTATGAGGAAAGATTAAAAAGTCTAAAACATTTCAGTTTAGCTGGGGGAAATTTACTAAGGAGGGCATAATACAGGTTTATAACGTGTGCTACATTTATAAAAAAAGAAGTTGGTAGGCAGTAGACTTGGGATGGAAACATGGAAATACTTATTTACTTAATTCGTTAAATTATTAAATTCACTTCCAGTGGGTGTCGTATTAATCACAAGAATGGATAGCTTAAGAGGGTTAGACATATTAATAGTAGGTACCTCAGTGGCTGTTAGGCTAAATGGAATCTCCTTATTCAGAGGTGGTAAGGTGCTTTTTATAGAATAGGGCGGTGGGCCTGGAGTTTTTGGTGCTAAATGACAATTTAGATGTAGTGCATGTTTCAGAAACATGGTGGAATGGGGAAATCAATAGGATATGAGATATAAGAAATAAAATCTTGATCCAATGATTTAGAACACCATCTGGCAATATTCCAGGAGAGGAGGAGGAGTGATAAGTCTGTCTGCCTCCTCAGTAATATCCAAGGACCTTCCAGTGTAAATAAAAACACAACCATTAGATGGAGGGTTCTGTGATATCGAGGAGGGAGGGACAGCAGTGTTTTCAGAGAGTACTTCTTTCCAGTCAGGCAGGGGGTTAGATTCAGTGACCACCAAGGGAGTATTATGCTCCATATCCAGTAGTGGGTCAGAGAGGGATCATCCCTGCATATATGCTCTATAGGTGTGACAGGGAGACACAGGTTGGGGAAGTGTTACATTGTATATCAAAGAGCCAAATAAGCTAGAAAGCATTAAGGGAATGGAGTACCCCAGCAGAATCATTATGGATGGAGACAGTAGGACCAAAGGATTGCTTAATAGTGAGGGTGTACTATTGCCCTCATAATCAAACCCTTGAGACTGACCTGGAGATGGAGAAGGAAATAACTGGTGAATAAAGCAGGTGTGTATGTGTCTGTAAAGTGCCATCATGTCACAGCCAACTCATGGCAACCTTGTAGGGATTTCAAGGCAAGATACTAACAGGTGGGTTGCCAGTGCCATCCAGGCTACCCTGGACCATCCAGGTTAGGGCGACTAAAGCAGGTAATGTGATATTTGGTGACTTCAACTACCCTCACATTGAATGGGTAAACATGCTTGAATAATGCTGTAGAAATGAGGTTCCTAGACAAATGACTGTGCACTGGAACAGCTGATCACAGAGCCAGCTAGAGTGATTTTGGATTTACTTTTGAGTGTAGCTTGAGACTTGGTGCAAGAAGTTGATGTTGCACCAGTTGGGAATATGACCATAGTGCTATTAATTTCAGCATTCATGTCAATGGAATGTTACCCATAATTCCAAAGCAGCAACATTTGATTTCAAAAGAGAGAACATTATGCAAAACGAGGGGACCAGTTAGAAGGAAGCTGAAAAGGCAACTCAAAGAGAGCACAATCCCTAGAGGAGGTTTGAAAGCTATTTAAAATTACAGGAGTTGAATGCCAGCTAAAATGTATTCCCCAGTGTAGGAAAGGTACTAACAAATCTAAAAGGATGCCTATGTAGTTAACAACTCAAGGAAGCCGTAGAAGACAACATGGCTTCTTTTTAAAATACAAGGTGCCCCAATGAAGTGAACATAAGGAAGCACAGGGACTGGCAAAAGAAGTGTACGTTAACAATTAGTCACAAACAATTTGAGGAGTGGATTGTTAAAAGCATCAAGACAAATAATGATTGGAAAAAGGGGAGATGGCAGAGAAGCCAAATGAATTCTTAGCATGTGTGTTCACTGTGAAAAATGTGGGGCATGTACCCAGGTCACATCAACTATATTTAGGAAAGGAGTCTAAAGAACTGAGTCAAACTGAGGGGATGAGAGGAAGTTCTATTTTTATTTATTTATAGTCAAATTTATACCCCGTCCTCCCTGCAAAGCAGGCTCTAGAAATGAAAAGTCAGTCAGTCTTTGAGTACCGATGGCATACACACGAGTGCTTAGTGAACACAAATGTTAAATTTGGTGATCTATTAACCGCAGCCACTTTCTCCAGTGGTCTAGGGTGAGGCAGTCACAACTAGTCGGAAAAAGCTCCTCCTCGGAGGCAGGCAGGGTTGATAATGTTTGTTCATTCCCCTTGGGAGGGGCTTATTCCTGAGTTTCAGCCCTATGTGGCTTGCAGACGGGTTAGAGTGTGATGATTTCTTTCTCCACAATATTTTTGTTTTTCTTTCAAACCTCTCTCTGCCTTCCTTGAGGGGCTTAATCTTCTGTTGCTGTAGAAGCAGAATTGGGTTGTCCTCCTTAAGGCATCCCCCCCCCCTTTCACTCCAAGGTTCTCTCCCCAGGAGAGGAGGAACACCACAAAGGCTCCACATTTCAGCCAGGAGCTTTTATTGTTGTTCTCTCTGAGTTGGCAGAGGAGTTGGCAGAGGAGCATCAGTGGCTGCAGCGGAGGCACCATACCTTCAGACCAAGCAGAGGAATGCTCATTCCACTGGGACTGTGGTCAGAGCAAGGTTCTGGAGCCTCACTATGCTCTCTGCATCTCCCTGTGCTCCTGGAGCCTACGGCAGAGTCTCCCTGTTGACACAGTCCAAATCGGTAAGCAGGCCAGCAAGTGAAGTCCCATTTTTCCCCTTCCCCTCCTGAAGGCCAAGGTGGGGGAAAATTGGGAAAGGAAGTGCTTCTTTCCGATTTAGCCTGTGTTCCAGAGAATTGGATTGCCGATCCTCTAGCCCGAAGAAGATGGAGGACTTGCCAATACTTAATCTCTTGGGCAAGAATGTGTAGTCTAATTTGCACACCTGGACTAAGGGAGAAATAGAAAAGGAGATTGACTCCTTTATTAGTGCTGTTTTTACAAGTGTTTGATACTGGAGGACCAAGTACAAGTGCAAATCCAGAAGCAGAAATCTGTCCTGTTCCATTTCCCCAGCCTGCCAGGGGAGATCGAGAGGAGAGGCATGTTCCGAGACATGTCAGGTCCCTTCTTCAGTTAAGAGTACTGACTCCTGTTGGCCTCTACGGCTTGTTGTAGAGAGCATAGCCAACGGCTGCACCCAGATTCAAGTCTCAAAATAGACGCCTCCTCACCCAGGGAAGAGGGAGAGCTCTCTCCAAGGAATAAGAGCCACTGGTTATGGCTATAAAAACTTTACTCTTTCCTCAGGAAGTCTTTCTACAATTGCTTCCCAAGGTTCTCTGCATCCTGGCGATACCATATAGCAAATATATATATATATATATCCCCAGAGGTGCTAGACCTATGGTCATAGATCCAGAGGACTTAGCCATGTTAGTCTGTTAGACCTGTAGGTTGAGCGAGAGCCTTCCCATATGTAGAGATTCCTTCCTGGGGCCCTTCCTTGCCATCAGTCTTTGACAAGATTGTCAAGACAGAATGGTCATCCCCTGTGAGGCCTAAGGCCAACCATCATATCATCTCCTGTCTCATTTAATGATTCTGAAGGCAGAGGAGTGCTTTAAGCTACTGGTAGTCAAAGCTCCAGTTATAGACCTGACCTCCAGCACCATCACCTTGGCAGTGTCAGATAGCTTACAGATAGATCTCTGCAATAGGAGGGTTGACCTGGCCTTGAGTAAGAACTTCAAAGGCTTCCTCTGTAGCCCTCCAGGCTTTCTCAACAGGCTCCTTGTTTGACAGAGCCATCTGTCTCTGGGCCTCCAGCCCCTCTTCCACTGACAAAGACATCCTGAAGGAAATGAAGAATCATTTAAAGAAAATTGCCCTGACAGCAGCCTTCACAGCAGATGCTTCTTTGGATGGCTTCTAATGCCATGCCATGCTATAATGCCTGGCTGCATAGATTCGGGGAGTTGATTCGATCTCTCGGGCTCAGATTGCCAATATTCCGTTTAAAGGGATCAGACTTTTGGGGGGTGTCATGGACAAATGACTAGTGGAGGACAAAGATAAGAGAAAGGCACTGCTGAGTTGCGGGAGGGAAGGAAAGGAAAAAAGGTTGCAGTGCTTTTGGGACTCCAGGACCAACTTTGGTTTCGTATCATTCAGGGCTTAGGGTAAGTGGCAGTAAACTAAGCCCTCAGCTAGTACCAGCAAGCCCTCCTTCCAGTCCAGAAGATGAAAGAAAGCCTCCGCTTGATGCCAAAGCCTTCCAGGACATCGGGGGCCACCTGTAGCATGCCATGCATGTATGGCAACATTCCATTTATAACCAGTGGGTATTGGACACAGTTTTCAGAGGTTTTTCCCTGGAGCTCAAATTCTTACTTCCAAATAAATTCATTGATGTTCCCGGGTATTCCTGCTCAGCCAGACATTTCATTCTCCAGGCAATAGACCAGTGTGTCCCAACCTGTGGGGTGGGACCCAAACATGGGTTGCAAAGTCTCTGAAAGTGGGTTACAGGCCAACCCTATCTAATGGCTACCCCCAACCCCCCCAGCAGTTTTCTCTGCCCATGCACAGAGAATGGACTTAATCATAAACTGTATTTTATACATGTGCTTGAGACGTTTGGTCATGTAAGCCAAAATAAATAAATAAATTGACTTAACTGAAGCAGAGGTGTGGCAATCCCAGCTGTGTCGCCCTTCATGTGCAGTTTGTTCCAGAGAGAGAGGGAGGCCCAAGCGGCGGATGTCTCATCCCAAGGCGAAATGGTAGCAGTGTCTAAGCCTGGTGGCTGCAAGCACTACTGCTGTGTCTGCCTGCTCAAGGTTAAGTGCGGGGCAGCCTGGCCTTCCTTCCCTTTCCACCGCCTCAGCCAAGGGAGGTGAGGAGCATCACCAGTTAGATCGCTGCCTGCAGCCGTGAGAAGCAGGCTGGCAGGCTGCTCCGTCCCCTTCCAATCCCCCCCCTTCTCCCCACAGGTGCCCTGATTCAGGCACTTCTACATCTGCCACCTGTGCCACAACTCCTGCGAGAACCACACCATGGACCACTTCCCAGTGCAGGAGGTGTGCTGTGCCCAGTGTCAGAGAGTCCAGCAGGTAATGAGCTCCTCTGGGGCCCCCGGACGGCTGCTGCCCACCACAACCGGGGGACTTTGTGGCTGCGCCATCTGAATCCTGTACTCGGGTTGGCGTGGCTGGCTGCATGGTAGTGGGGCCTTCCATTGCACTTTGAGGCTCACTGCTTCTCTCTGGTTGGACTTTGCCTTCGCAGGACTCTGAACAAGCTGCTGGAACCTCCCCCACCCCACCTGGGAGAGACTCTGGACCTGCCACCACAGGAAGCTGCTCCAAGCTTGGAGCAAGCTCCAAGGCACTGCTGCCAGGTCAAAGGCAGAGAAAAAGAAGAGAGAAAGGGAAAGATGGGGGGTTGGCTTGGGGAGGAGAGAAAGAAGGGGGGATTGGCTTGGGGGAACACAGAAGGGGTATGTACGCTGCTTTGGTCCCCTCTATGGAGAAAGGCAAGGTATAAATGAAGTAAACATAGCTAAAGAAGGGAGGCAGATAAAAGGTAAGAACATAAGAGAAGCCAGTGTTGGATCAGGCCAATGGCTCATCCAGTCCAACATTCTGTCACAATGGCCAAAAATACCAGGTGCCATCAGGAGGTCCAGCAGTGGGGTCAGGACACTAGAAGCCCTCCCACTGTTGCCCCTCCCCAAGCACCAAGAATACAGAGCATCCCTTGCCGCAGACTGAGAGTTCCTATTTATACCTTGTGGCTAATAGCCACTGATGGACCTCTGCTCCATATGTTTATCTAAATCCCTCATGAAGCCGTCAATGCTGATACAAGTAGATAGGTGAATGGTTGAGAAGGAGAGAATGAGGCAGAGGAGGAAGAAGAAGAGATTGGATTTATACCCCGCCCTTCACTTGGAGTCTCAGAGCGGTTTACAAACTCCTTTCCCTTCCCCTCCCCACAACAGACACCCTGTGAGGTGGGTGGGGCTGAGAGAGCCCTGACAGAAACTGCTCTTTTTCAAGGACAGCTGTGCCAGAGCTTGTGACTGACCCAAGGTCACATCAGCAGGTGCAAGTGGAGGAGTGGGGAATCAAACCCACTTCTCCCAGATTAGAGTCCGCGCACTTAACCACTACACCAAACTGGCTCTTGCCAGTTTGGTGTAGTGGTTAAGGGGAGAGGATATGGCGGTTGCCAGGAGGAGGGAAAGGGGAAACTGGGAGGAGGATACAGGGAAGAATTATGTGCCCCCTCCACAAGTCCTTGAGATTTTCCTGCCATATAAGTGGGCCTGACCCAACAGCCATCACCACACAAGTGGGCCATAGTTTTCTTAGGTAGAGGCTGCCAGAGGTAGGAGTCGAAGACAGAGAGGTAGATAATGGTAGGTTGGTGAACAGCTGAGAAGGAGATAATGAGGCAGGAAAAGGGAAAGGCTTATGGTGGCTTTAACAGAAGGAAAGAGGAAATAGTGGGGGAGACCTCCCTCCACAAGTCTTTGCAGCGTTCCCACCTGTTCTAATATATTTGTAAAATGCATTACCCCTGAAAAGAGGCAGTTATAACAGCCTGCATAAATTTTGAAAATGGCAGCTTCAAAATGTAAGCTGTGGCACAAACAATCTATAACATGAATACAATTTATAAAGTTAGAGGCAAGATCGGTCATGAGTGTGCACATTGGCTTCATTTCAATCAACATAATGATTTTGCTGAGCTGAGAAGAAAACAAGTATTGTTTGGGCAGCTTCCAAACAGATATCAAGCATGGAGGAAAATATTATGGTTTTGAAGTTTAGTTTTAGGATTGCACTTGCTGAAAGAAGCTTTAATATGTGTAGCTTTTGTTTTGTTAAAAAAGTTTTTTATCCCCAAATGGGGGAAGATCCTTTAGATAATCAGGCAGTATGGTGTTATTCTTAGATATAGGAGGCGAAGAGTAGGCAAGAGGCAATTGGTTTAGAAGAACAAAGGGAAGATTCATACAGCTTCAGTTTTTATGTAGTATTAACACAATGGTCCTGTCATCTGAAACTTCTATCACTTGTTGGCTGTCTCCTTGAGACCAGTTTTATCACAGTTAAGTAGTATCTGCCAATGGGAGATAAACTCTCTCATGATAAGCCTATTTTATGTACTTATTTACTTTATTTATAGTATACCTTCCTCACTGACACTTAGGGTGGATTTTGCAGTATAAGTTGATACAATCAATAGGAGGAGATTTAAGAAGCAATGTAATAGGATTAGGATTTCAGAAATCAGAAACAAAGCGACTTCCGGTTTTTGGCACCCTAACGATGGCCGTGGCTTCTCGGAGCTCCAAGAGACGCGTGTCATGAACCAGCGGACAGGAAGGGGGTGCGATCATTTGCACACACACCCCGGGAGCCCTTGCGTTGGGCTCCTAGCCATGGGGTGTTTTGGAGAGCCCTTCTCCAGCAACCGGCCGGCGAAGGAGGGCTACTCCCTGCCCCAACGGTCCCGCTGCTGAGTTCCCAGCATGAGGGTTGCACACCAGGACAAGCATTTGGAGGTTTAGCGTTACCTATATTTTATGGTGAGATCCCTGCGGCGACGCCGAGATCAATGTTGAATTGTGAGTCTGGTTAAAGCGAAGACAGCAGAAAAGCACCTGAAGCCCCCCTCCCGAGAAAGCGAGGGGGGGGAGGAAACTCTCCCCCACACACACGCATCAGAGTACTGAAGCAGGATTGGGTCGGAGGTGGAAAAAGCGATTATGGACTATTATAAAGAGTTTTCAAGAAGCGTTCAAGTGATCAAGCAAACACTCGGGACTTGAGCAAAAGTTTTAAAAAGTAAATAACCCTAAAAATTGTGATTGAAAACGGAATGGAGTCTTAGCCTTCTTCAGGAACTGTGTGTTTGGTCGTTTAGGTCATATAGGCTTTGCAGAAGGATAGAGATACTACCTGAAAATCACCTTTAAATTTCAAATGGGAATAATAAGCAATGTGGAGACTACGCAGAGTTCAAGGAAGCGAAGGGAAGAATCTAAGGCAAGCTTTAAAGGATGTTTTGGGACTGGTCCAAGATTAAAAGCGGTTTATATAACGAGGATATGATCTATTGACATATCCGAGTATTGATCTGCCCAGTAAGACTGTGATTAGATTCTCCAGAGGATATGTTGACCACAAACGTTAATGCTTGAAGGGAAATAACAATAGAAAAACGAACTCAATCTTAAAAACTGGTTTATCATCAAGAGTGCAGTAACATTGGACAATGAGAGTAGAAGACTAAGTAGAGGAAGATTGAAACGAAGGAAGAGAAAACAAGATAGAAATCACATTTACTGAAGAGGTCATGACTTTAATATGGGGGGATTTTTTTATCTCCCTAAATAAGGCTTTTTTGGGGGGGAATGAGATTGTTAGTATGAGATGTTGATGTTTTCCGTTGTTTGCTAAAGCGGTTTAATAATTGAGCTTTTGTATTACTCTTTGTATAGTTGGAATTGCTGGATTGGGTACCACAAATGAAAGATGTGAAGATCACTCTCAAGATTTACAAAACTTGTTTGTTAAAAAAGTCAACGCTAATTTGTTTAAGCATTGTATAACCTCCATCTCTTGGGTTTTTAGTAGGTTTCTTTACTTTCACCCATAGTTTGTAGATACCTTCCCTTGTTTCTTTGTAGTTTATAGAAAATGCAATAAAAAATCCCCTACGGGGGCGAAAAAGAAAAAAGAAAAAAAGAAATCTGAAACAAAGCATAAAGCCAATATGTTAAAAAATGTAGAAAATACTATTTATAGAAAACAATGCAGTATTAGCAGGATAATACATATATCCATTATAATATGTACAATATCATTAGTCCACAGACGCTTTCCCTTTATAAAAGCACCTTCCTGAACCATTCTATTATAATACAGCTCTATTACCTTTACAAAATGCCCCCCTGAACAACTCTGTTATATATAATTTGCAGAATTACAGGAGTGTGGGAGCCTTCCTGACCTCAGGCAACTTCAGTAAATGAACAGAATATTTGTTTCAACCAAAATTCCTGAAAGGCATTTCCAGGTCCCAAAATGGTAATAGGCTCAAACCTATTTGCAGTGGCAGTGAATGGCAAGCGGAGAGTCTTTACTGAGTGGAAGCAGCTTGTGAGAACATTTTAGAAGACATCCAGAATAAGTCTAGTACAGGTTCAGAAAAGAAAGACACCGTTCCTGTGATTCTCAGGTTATGCATGTGCCAGTGTCTCAAGACCTCTGTACAGTCTTGAGAGTCACCCTACAAAGGCCTTTTTCATTCCCTCCATTCCCAGGCCATGGGTCATGGTCTAAAGGTTGTAATGGCAGCCTGAGGATTCCTGACCTTGATTTATGGTAATTGTACCTTTATTTGGTGGTCCAGGAGTGGAGCAGTCTTTTGGACTCCAAACTCCTGGGAAGCTCCTCCCTCCTCCGAAGGCAGGGCCAGCAGACTCTTCAGGCACGGAGGGGGAGGGGCTCGTCTCCTGTAACCCAGTCTCTCTGGCCCTGCCTTCAGAGCAGGATTAGGCAGACTGTGCTTGAGAGCTCCACGTACTTAAAAGAAAAAAGTTCTTGAAGAACAAAGAAGAAGCACGGAAAACATCAAGGGAAACTGGGCACAGGTAGCTGCATTGCTTTCCTGTGTTTTCTTCCCAGTCTCTGGACTCTCCCCTTCTCAACGCCACGGAAGAGCGGCTCAGGAGGGCGCCAATGGACCTGGGAAACCCCCGGGGAACCGCGGCGTTGGCAAGACCCCGGCTGCTTTCGTCAGTCGGAAGGGGGACTGGCGTGCTAAGCTCCGCTCTCTCTGCACACAGAGGGTTGCTAGGAGGCAAGCGGCGGGGTCCCCTACGACAGCGCAGTGGTCTACAGCCGGTGCTGATTACCTTCATCCAGATCCCTGTCCCTGAGTCGACATGGGAGGCTGGAAGGGAACGCCTGCGGAGGTGCGGTAAGTGGGGCTGTCATCCCTCGGAAGGCACCTGTTTTTACCCAACGTGACTCTGTTCCACCACCCTCACCCCCCCCAGCAGACATAATGGGTGCGGGGCTTAGTGGGACGCAGGCTTGTTTTTTCTTTTTTCCCTAACCCCCCTTCTCCATACTACCTGGGTGAAAGGGTAGAGAGAGGCTGGCCCTAACGGGACCCTTGCTAGGACCAGTTACTGGGCTAAAAGGGGGGGGGAAGCTTGGCTAGTTGGGTTTCACTTCTGCTAGACCTTGGGGAATGGAGAGAAGAGACTGTTTTTGGAGGGAAGCAGCCATTTTATGGTTATACTTTCACTTTCAGGCAGAATACAATATGGCCACCAAGTCCTCTATTTCTACAGAGATGGATACTGAGATGTGCTTTTGAATTGGCTGAGTCTCCACAGTCCCCTCTTACACTGACTCAAGTTCCTTTAGCGGGGGTGGAGAACCCCAGGGTTTTTCTCTCTTGGCTACCACAACAAACATTACCAGCAGGACAGGCTGATCCATCTGACACAGAAGGTCCTCTGGCTTCACGACAGATGCAAGCCTGTTCGGCTGGGGGGCGCATATGAAGGGCTCGATGGCCCAGGGCGCCTGGAAACAGTCGGAGAAATCCAACAGCATAAACTTGCTAGAGTTAAGGGCCATCAGGCTGGCCTTGGTAGCTTTTAAGCAGGAGATAAAGGGATGTCATGTCTTTGTCCAGACGGACAATGTCACAACAAAGGCCTATGTAAACAGGCAAGGGGGCTCTCGATACAAATGGCTACATGCGGAGGCGAGTTTATTGGTGACATGGGCAGAGTCATTAAAAGCGATCCATCCAGCGGGACGGGAGAATACGATAGCAGATTGGCTGAGCCATCAGTGGGCAGATCCGGCCGAATGGATGCTGAACAGAACTGTGTTCACTCGGCACAAATTTGGATTCCGGAAAGTGGATCTGTTCACCACAGTGCAGAATCGGCAAACAGAACTCTTCATGTCAAGCTTTTCTCACCCTCTAGCTCTAGGAATAGATGCCCTGCACCAGATTGGCCAAAAGTTCTACTGTACGCCTTTCCGCCTCTGCAGGTCATTCAAAGACTGGTCCAAAGGGTCATAGACCTCAGGGCAGAAATTATTCTGGCAGCTCCGTTCTGGCCAAGAAGCTGAAGTGTGCCTTTAAACTTTAGTTTTATTGTGGGATGCTCTGGGGGTTCTCTTGAATGGTTAAAACTTTGGATAAAAAGATAAAAAAATTACCATAGCCGACTATGTTCAAAGTAATATTAGCAATTTAACATTTATACAAGCTGTCATGATGATCTCCTATTCTTGGGGTTTTAGTTAGTTGTGGTTTTCTTTCCTTTCTCCCTAGATGTAGTTACCCCTTCCCAATTTTTCATTGTAGTTTGTAGTATATAAAAAATGCAATAAAAAATCCCCTCCGGGGGACAAAAAACAAAAGACAGGTGGCAGCTATTTCTGCCATCAGGGGAGTCAAGAAGGGCTTCCCTTTTTCTAAACATCCTCATGTTAGTTTCTTAAGGGAACATCACTACTAAATCCCCCAGTGGCACATAGGTTTCCTACCTGGAGCTTAAACCTGGTTCTCAAGGCGTTGAGTAAGACACCCTTTGAGCCAATGGCCTCTTGCCCTTTGAAGGAGCTTACTTTCAAAACGGTTTTTCTTGTGGGCATCACATCCGCCAGGAGGGTTTCGGAGTTGGGGGCCCTCTCTATACATAAAGAACTATGTATTTTTCATGAGGACAGAGTGGTGCTACGCACCGACCCAGCCTTTGTGCCCATGGTTAATTCCACCTTTCACAGATGTACAGATATAGTTCTTCCTTCCTTCTGTCCCAATCCAAAGTCTGAGAAGGAGAGGGAGTGGCATTGCCTGGACGTGAGGCAGGCACTTAGTTTTTATTTGGACAGGACAAAACAAGTGAGGTTGACGGACTCTCTTTTTGTTTCTTTTAGGTGGTCCTCCGTAGGAAAGAAGATCTCTACTTCCTCTTTGAGCAGGTGGATACGAGGATGCATATGCCTGGCTTATAAGGCAAGGGGCTTGGAGGCTCCTCAAGGGGTGACGGCACATTCCCTCAGAGGAATGGCTACGTCAGCAGCTTATAGGGTCTTCCCTTCATTAGATGTAGTGTGCAAAGCGGTCACTTGGAGGTCGGTGCAATCTTTTACAAGACACTATTGGATTGACAAGGCAGCGTCGGCAGACGCCGCCTTTGGCCGCAGAGTTCTGCAACACACCCTGTAGTTGGCGAAGTCGGACGGACCCACCCTGGAGGGCATTGCTTTTATACGTCCCAGGAGTTCGGAGTCCAAAGGACTGCTCCACTCCTGGACCACCGGAGAATGGAAGATTTGTCTCCACTTACCGTGAAGCTTCCTTCTTGGTGGTCCAGAGTGGAGCAATCCTTCCCACCCGGTTTTGGGTCCACTTCTTCAATGTATGGGGGGGGGGGGTTTGTCAGAGGTATGGCTATAGGGAAAAGGGGGGTCATACCTGTCCCTGGATTCCAACTGGTTTCACTTCTGTTTACTGTTTGACTGTTGGACTCCCAGTTGGGAGTAGAATGTTGTCAGTTATTCTTTACAGCGTGGGGACTGGAGGCTTGGAGAACGATTGGGTTACAGGAGACAAGCCCCTTCCCCTTGGTGCCTGAAGAGTCTGCTGGCCCTGCCTTCGGAGGAGAGAGGAGCTTCCCAGGAGTTTGGAGTCCAAAGGGGACTGCTCCACTCTGGACCACCGAGAAGGAAGCTTCACAGTAAGTGGAGACAAATCTTCCATTCAGCTTCTGCACATACCTCCAGGTCAAAGTGAATTGCAGATGTCCATAAAACCAATGTAGAAATAATTCTAAACGTGTTCACCCATCCCTATGAAGGAGGAAAATCAGGGCTCATCAGAGGGAAATGTAACAGCCACCATAACAGAGTTTCAGTTCCAGCAATCTGTTAAAAATAAGTTTATAAATGTTTATTAATTAACTTGAGTATGGATTAAAATAAAATCCTAATTCAAATTCCACTGTACAAATGTAGAATAAACAAGTAGTCCTTAATGTGGGGTAGCTACCCTTTATTGTAGTGGTTAAGTGCAAGGACTCCAATCTGGGAGAACCGGGTTTGATTCCCCACTCCTCCACTTGCACCTGCTGGATGACCTTGGGCAAGCCATAGTTCTGGCACAACTGTTCTCAAAAAAGAGCAGTTTCTGTCAGAGCTCTCTCAGCCCCACCTACCTCACAGGGTGTCTGTTGTGGGGAGGGAAAAGAGTTTGTAAGCCGCTCTGAGACTCCTTCGGGAAGTGAAGGGCGGGGTATAAATCCAATCTCCTCCTCCTCCACCACCACCTGACAGCAGATTTGTTAAAAATAATTAGACCAGTTTAAAATTGTTCAGACTCTGGTCTGCTCTAGATAGAAGGATCCATGTAGTTACTGTTTTAATTGCTAGAATGAGATCCTGGAATGTTTACTTCCCTAGCATAACTGTCTCTCAGTTGCGTATGTGCTGATTAAATGCCTGTGAAACTCAATAGGGGAAGAAGAAAAAAACTGTTAAGGGAAAGTTTTCCTTAAGTCCTAAGGTTATTTTGTGGACAATGAAATCATTTTGCTGGACTCTGCTAATATTACTGCACCATAGAAAGGATCATTCTCTGGCCTTTATTCCTGTTGGATTGTCCCAGTTGTGATCTGCCATGACAACAGTGGTACTGCCAAACTTTCCAGTACTTAAAATATTGTATGTGTGGCGATCTGATTAAAACATGCTGATGTCATCGTGCTACCTCATCAAAAGTGTGTGGAGATGAGTCCTCCCCTGGTGTCAAGTGGTATTTACCATTTCAAGAGATAGGCTTAAGAACTAATATGAAGTGGTAAATAGTGCTGCAACCTCTTGGGATGCATTCACAAGATGCATTTCAGCATGTGAAATGATTGAGTAGGCTTCCGGTTTGGACTCTGTGGATGGCGGTCGCATCTTTGGGGAGCTCCTGGAGTCGATTCGCCCACGCACGGCCAAGGGAGACCCTAAGGAACCTCAGTTAGGGGTTCTGATCCGGGGCGCACAGGGGATGTGCCTCTTTCCGGCCAGATGGTCGGAAATTGAGGCTCGCCCCATGCCCCAATGGCCCTAGCCGCGGCAGTGCCCCGCACGGGGACTAGCAGAGCCGCTGGACGTCACCGGGTGATGAAGCGGATAAGCGTTTAAAAGGAAGATATTCGGCCAAAACTGTGAGTTGCCTGTTGGAAACGGGAAAAGGAGCAAAGCGCACGCCCCCCCCAGCAAAAAAGCGCAAGGGAGGAGGGGGAAACTCCCCCCCCCCCCGACATAACAGAGACTGATTTAACAGGAGAAGGGGGGAGAGTGAAATTTGAAAAGAGCAGTGTTACCTTTTGGTGAATTGTTAATAGAGAAGCAGGAAGATTCATTTCCTAGCTGCGCGGCATGAACTTTTAAAAAGTAAACAATAAAATAAAGATGTCGGGGCAGAAAAAGTTTCAGGAGAAGCCAGCAAAGAAGCTGGGAGGAACTTCCGGTGCTGGCTCCCGCCTGTTGGAGCCAGCTGTCACTCAACAGGAGAGTGATCTTCTGCGCCCTCTGCTGGAGCAAATGCAAAAAATCAACCAAACGTTGACAAGTATGGAAAGTGTTCTCAGCAATCAGCAGATACAGTTGAATGACACAGCCAAGAAAATGGAGGAAATCGCGCAAAAATGCCTGGTCTCAACAGAAGACACTCAAAAGGTCAAGAAAAAGGTGGATAAAATGGAAAAACACCAAGAAATGCAAGACAAAAAGTTATTGAGGCTTCAAATGGAAAAATCAAATTTGACTCTCCGATTTCAAGGCATAAAAGAATTGGAAAAAGAGGATGTCCGAAGCATTTTAGCGGAAGCTTTGGCAACACTCACTGGCTGGGAAGCGGACAAAATAAGCGAGGAAATGGATCTGGTTTACAGAGCCTATTCCAACTTTACAAAGATGAACAATCTGCCGGCAGAAGTGGTGGTCAAGTTTACAAAGCAGAGAATTCGGGATCAAATATTGAGAGCATCTTCATCAACGCCTATGAAGATTGGAGAGCAGACAGTCGGAATCTTGAAAGATGTTCCATTTGAAATTCGAATGAAAAGGAAAGCATACAAAGGACTGACCTTATTCTTGCAAAACCATCAAATTAGTTATCGCTGGTTGATTCCAGAAGGACTTACTTTCAAGTTCAAGGATAAAAGGGAGAAGATTGACTCCATTTTCAAAGCTCAAGACTATTTGAAGAGACATGCCAGCTCGGAGGAGTCAGCACTCGCCAAATGGGAAGAATTGGACAGTGATAGAGACAGCGGCTCGGAGGGGGAAGTCAAGACTCCGGAAGATGAAGAAGCGGGGAAAGGTCCATCATACAATCTGAGAGACGTGAAAGGGAGGCAGCCCAGACCATGAAGATTGGTTCGGAATGCTCAAGAAAAGACTTTACTAACAATAAGCCAAAAGGACACTACTAATACATTAACAGTTATTGGGGTTTTTTACAGGTTAAGATGAAAGACGATAGACAACTCGCAGAAGAAGCCAAAAGAAGATTTGCTTAATACTAACAAAAGATTAACATACTAATGAAAACATCACCCAACATTTTCTTAATCCCACTATATACCCTACCCCTTTCTGATATTAAAAGCATAAATTCTCTCCTTTTCAGGAGAGTCAATTAAAAAAAAATGATTGAGTAAATAATCCTCACCTGATTGCTGATATAAATGTAAAAGTAATACATGCATTAATTTGGCTCCAACTGAAAATTGCCTCTGAAAAGATTTGCTTATATTCTGTCACCACATCATTGGATAGTTCTGTTTCTGAAAAAAAAGGTTTTTGTTCTTTTGTTGCTGCTGTTATAAAGTGTCAGCTACATTTGAGTGAAAACAGAATTTCATCCATTAGGATCAATTTGTTATGCTTTGTTAAACTGAGATCAGCTTCTCACATTACGTCCTTTTCCATATGGGGTTTTCCCATCAGTTTTGGCCCCATAGTGGCTTTATCCCCTGATTTCTGCACATTTTTTTTTTGCCTTTAGCTTTAGCTTTCAACCCCCCCCCCCAAGTTTTTTTCCATTTCTTTTGAGACCACTTTTACACGGATCTTTTTTTTTTTTTTAACCAATTTTGAGTCAGCTTTTTCCTTGTGGGTAATGTTTCTGTTGGGTTTTTTTGTTGCATCCACTGCCACCCACTTCTGACCCACTTTTCAGTTATTGGACTGTGGTGGTCAAACCACTCCCTCTCCTCCCCCTATCCTGAAGACAATATATCTCTAGAGCATTGTAACAATTGGCTTAGCAGGTTCTCTGAATTCCGAGTTTTCATTTTTTTAAGTAAGTCTTTAGCTTCTTCCATCTCTGAGAGGCCTTTTTCCTTATATTTCCACAAGGGTAGGGGCTAGAGACTTTTTAAAAATGAAAGCAGAAGAAAATAAACTGACTCCATAACTGTAAAAGTGCAGAGGGAGGGCAGACATGCAGAAGAATGGTATCCATACTGATTCCATTGCTTATGGATCAACTGCCAAGAAAATGAGGAATAAGTCAAGTGTGCAGAAAAGCCCTTAGATCTGTAGTAGAAAGAGTATCCGGTTGTGTGAAGGGCACATGGATGTAAAATTTGGCTCTGTCACTTTCCCAAAGTGTCAAAAAGAAGAGGTGTTCTACTGCATACAAAATATGTTTGTTTGTAAGGTGCTGTCAAATGACTTTCAACTTATGATGATCCTGTGATTAATGACCTCCAAAATGTCCTAGTATTAACAACCTTGCTCAGGTTTTGCAAACTGAGGGCTATGGCTTCCTTAATGGAGTCAATTCATCTCATGTTGAGTCTTCCTCTTTTCTTGCTGCCTTCAACTTTTCCTAGCCCTATTGTCTTTTCCAAGGTGCTAAACTGCGGTGGCTCAGATGTTAAGACACTGAGCTGCAGACCAGAAGGTCTATAGCTCAGCAATTCAAGACCCTAGTGCTGCGTGACGGAGTGAGCTCCTGTCTCTGGCCCCTGCTCCTGTCAGCCTAGCAGTTTGAAAGCAAGAAATTGCAAGTAGATAAATAGGTACTGCTTCGGTGGGAAGGTAACAGTGTTCCATGCACCTTGGCATTTAGTCATGCCGGCCACATGACCACAGAGAAGTCTTCAGACAATGTTGGCTCTTTGGCTTGGAAATGAAGATGAGCACCGACCCCTAGAGTCAGATTCAACTGGCTTTTGAGCAAGGGAAGCCTTTACCTTTACTGAATTGCTATTGAACTTGAATCTAACTGGTCTTTTGCAGATAGATCAAGGTGGGTAGCTTGTGTTAGTCTGTCTTGAGCTGTAGAAAAGAGCAAGAGTCCAGTAGCACCTTAAAGACTAACATCAAACAATCCATTGTCTATATAGACAAGCCCTACAGTATATTCACATCTGCTACAACTCCTCAGAGATACTTACTTGAAGGATCTACAGCAGGTATTTTTGCAATGACAGTATCTTCCTGATATGGTAAGAAAGATGACTGGAAAGGCCAGAATGATAGGGACGGCTTGCTGTAACACAAGTCCAAAGAAAATGACAACAGAACACCACTGGTGGTTACATACAGCTCACAACTCAAGCCAGTCCAACATATTATTAATGACCTACAACCCATGCTGGATAGTGACAGTTACCTCACATGGGCACTGGGTCAGGAGAGACCTTTTCTTGCTTTTAGAAGAAATCAAGCATTGGTAATGAGACATGAAACCTAAAACAACTTCTCACCCACAATGATAAACTACTTAACAGTAACATGGACTCTGGTACCAAGGCCTGCAACAAACCAAGATG
Source organism: Gekko japonicus (assembly GCF_001447785.1). NCBI lineage: Eukaryota > Metazoa > Chordata > Lepidosauria > Squamata > Gekkonidae > Gekko > Gekko japonicus. The sequence continues at coordinate 301,093 of NW_015175398.1, read as the reverse complement.
CCAGCTTTGCTCTCCTGTAGATCCAAGCAGCACCATCACTGGACCCAGCAATGTCAGCCACACCATCTCAGGTTCATACTCCTGCTCATCCTCTAATGTGATTTGTGCTATCACATGCCAGCAATACCCTTCCACCCTCTACATCAGACAAACAGGCCAGTCCCTACAACAAAGAATAAATAGACATAAGTCTGACATTAGCAACCACAACATTCAAAAACCAGGGAAGGAACATTTTAACCCTCCAGGACATTCAGTTGCTGACCTAAGAGTAGCAGTTGTCTAACAAAGGACTTTCAAAGAGAGACTAGAAAGAGAGACTGCTGAATTGCAACTGATAATGAAGTTCAAGATGATGCATCCTCCTGAACTGAATAGAGACCTAGGTTTCCTGTCTCATTACCAATGATGATTTCTCCATGCCTATTATCCCTCTGCATATCTCACCTAAATCCAATCACGCCTGCTATTGTGGTTTGCCTGCTATTGTAATTTGGCATCTGAAATCACTCCAAGCTCCAATAAATAGAACAGATGAACCCCCATTCTAGCTGTATCTGAAGAAGTGAACAGTGACTCACAAGAGAAGAGAAGAGATTGGATGTAAACCCCACCCTTCACTACACAAAGGAGTCTCAGAGTGGTTTACAATATCCTTTCCCTTCCCCTCCCCACAACAGACACCCTGTGAGGTAGGTGAGGCTGAGAGAGCTCTTTCAGGAACTACTTTTGAGAGAACAGCTCTGAAAGAACTTGTGACTGACCCAAGGTCACACCAGCAGCTGCATGTGGAGGAGTGGGAAATCCAACCTGGTTCTCCCAGGTTAGAGTACACGCTCCTAACCACTACACCAAACTGACTCTCCACCAAAGTTAATACCCTGCCACAATTTTTGTCTTTTGCAGTGACCCTGGTCTTCTCATAATTTGACCAAGTATGACAGCCTCAATTTAGTCATTTCAGCTTCTAGGGAGAGTTCTGTCTTGATCTGATCAAGAGCTGACTTATTTGTTTTTTGGGTAGTCCACAGTATTGGTAAATCTCGCCTCCAGTACCACATTTCAAATGAATCAACTTTCTTCCTCTAAGTTTTCTTCATTGTCCAACTTTCACACCCATAAATAGTAATAGGGAATATTATGGTGTGAGTTATCTTGATCTTAGTCTTCAGCAACACATCCCTAGACTTAAGGATCTTCTCTAGCTCCCTCATGGTTGCCTTTCCCTGTCTCTGTCTCCTTCTGATACAAAATATAGCATGTGAAAATGACCCCAGGTGTCAAATACCTAATTCATGTCAGTCAGGCTGGATAAATTGTTTGAAATACAGTAGTATTCTAAGGGAATCACCTTTGCTTACTTACAACTAGCCCACTGTACAGTGCTTCCTGACTGCATAAATCATTATCTTTCTAAGCACAAAGTTATGTTGCATGTAATTCTTCGGTTACTTTCCCCAATTTTTTAAAATAGCCGGATGGTGGTATATCTGCTTTAAAGCAGGCTACTGACTTGGGGTAAGAGAGACTATTCAACACTTTCTCATTCCATTTTCCTGCTTTTCTGCTGAAAATGGCTACCCTTAAGCTGCTTTTAGTACTAATGGGAGGGAAATTAAAAGAACCTATATCGTTTCTCCACTGTGAGTAAAAGCAGGTTAGTTGAGAGGAATTTGCGGGGGAATATAGAGAAAATGGAAAACAAAATAGTACCCCCCCCCCCCCTTGACAGTATCTCCCTTTGAAGCACATCACTGGTTTGGGGTTTTTTTTTAATTCCCAGGAAAAATTGACACAAAACACATGTAATTCTGTCCTAAATTTTGTAGTTTATAGTTGTGGGCAGTGTTCCCTCTAAGCTGAATTAGTGTGAGCTAGCTCACAGTTTTTTAGCATCTGGCTCACATTTTTGTTTTAGCTTAGGAAGGATGGCTCCAGAGCAAACTTATTTATGCAGTAGCCAACTTATTAATGCCAGTAGCTCACAAAGCAGAATTTTTGCTCACAAGACTCCACAGTTTATAGGGAGCATTGGTTGTGGGACCATGTGGTGGTGGGTATTTAAAGATAGGAGATACATTTGGTTAGACAGAACAAAGTTGGAGTCCAGTGGCACCTTTAAGTGAACCATTCTCTTTGGAAGTGTGCCAGACTGCCCATTTGCCCAAACTGATAATCATGTAATTGTGGAAGTAGATGTAATCTCTAAAGCAGCTGTAAAAGACAGTTACTACACAGACATGCAGCATCATACCTTGATTAGATTTTAAACGGAAAATAAAATTTTAGAGAAGAAAGACCTCTCCTTAGGAGGAGGGGAAGATGGATTAAGAGAAAGAGGATGGATCAGGAAAGGATGAAGGCTTAGAAACCATGACTCAATGAACCTCAGGTTTAAGGGAGTGATAAAAAAACACGATATGCTTTGGATTTAGGGCTGTAGCTTCTCCCAGAGGGAGAAACGTAGCCATAACTTTGTTGCATGTAATTATTTTAATTGCTCATATAGACTTTTAATGTGCAAAGTAATGTAGCCAGTTTTTTTCCACATCTATCTGGAAAGGCAGAAGTCTCTTTTTTTAAAAAAAAATTCCCTTCTTGTTCTAACAAAAAGAAAAGAAACAATGAAGATACAATATTTCAGATTCTTAAACAGGAACAATAAGGCATAATAAAAAACATTTAACTAGCAAGTTTAGTACTGTCAGCAATAATTGGACCATAGGCACCACTCTCAAATACTGTTATTTTAAACTGGCCAGTATTTTAAAGACTGTAACCGGGTCGGCACTTTGTGCTTCATGCCATGCCAGTGACTTCCCCTGTATGCTCAAATTTTTGAACATCTCACATTAACAAAAAATTTTTTTACCCAGAATTGCAAGCTTGATTTTAAATGTTATTTTTTTCTAAAATACACTCACCCAATCTGGCAAGGGACATCTACAAAATGTAGCCAATAATGGATAATTGTTGTTGTTGTTCAGTCACATAGTCGAGTCCGACTCTTCACAACCCCATGGACCACATCACGCCAGGCCCTCCTGTCTTCCGTGGATAAATTCATTGTGATGCTCAGCTGACTCTTGTTGAACTGGACTGATGGCAGATGAGGATATGCACTAGTTGATCAGCATGATTGCTCATGGTTGCAGCAGAATTGGGGGCAATGCATTTTGACAACTGCACCTGTGCACCCAAGGCTTTCCAACAAAAGTAGGTGCAATATGCTTAGGGAGAGTTGCCCATCCCCTGAAACAGCAGATTTACAGTGTAGAGGTTGCTGCTAGATCTGTATCTTCAGATGGGCACCTAAATCTCTAGTATGCCTTGTAGCACGTGTCAGTTTTAACTGATCTCTCAGTGGCACGATTTGGCCACACTATCCATGTACTGATTACATCTAGCTAGATTACAGTTGTGTGTTCCATGTGGGGGATGTCTTTTAAAGATGGTTCAGAAGCTTAAACTAGTGTAAAATGCAGCCATGAAACTGCTGACTGGTTTTTGTTATGGGAACCATATTTTGTCAGTTCTGAAAGAGCTGCACTGGATAAAGCCCTCAAGAGCCTCGGGCCAGGGTATTTAAAGAATCATCTGCACCATCGTTAGCCTGGCCATCAGTTGAGATAACCAAAGGTCCTGTTGAGAATGTTCCCATTTTCCAAAGTGGAATGTCCATTCTGCAGATATTTACCCAGCACTAAATTTGATAAAATTTGGCACCAAATGAAATATATTTTAATGCAGGACTAGATTTCCATGTTGTTTATAACTGTGCTATCCTCTGGGTGTTATCCTCTTTTGATACTGTATTACTTTTGCTTCTTATCTTTGGAAGTAACAGATTAAAAGAGATACATTTTTTTACTAACTAAAACAAAATAGTAACATCGCATGTCTCCCTGCGAAGAAAAGAAATTAAAGCTTTAAGATAAAGTTGTGGATGTGCTGAGCTTGGAGATTTTGGACTGGACAGGTTTAGTTTAAAACAAGAAGTTTAACATGGTGGCTATGGCCAAATTCAGACATAATACAGATTCAGATTGTGAATAATTTTGGGTTTTGTAGATGGTCACTCAAATCCTGGTTTGCCCTGAGAAATGTTGGTTTCATCACCTTTGCTCTGACCAGGCATCTCAGTGGCCACCAAGTGTACAAGGGCAGTACTGAAAAAGAGGCCAGGATGCCCATTGCCATAGATCAGACGAGCCCAGAGTTTAACTGTAGTTAATAAACTAGCTTCAAACCATGTTTTCAGATCCTGGTTTGATGGACTGTAGTTCACCACAGTAAGTGCCGTGCCCTACGTTTGGACAAACATACCAACCATAAATCGTTGAATTAAACTGTGCTCTAAACAGAGTCTTCATGAATGGATGCAATAGTGCAAATTCAACATTTGAAAATGGGCTTTTTAAAAAGTTATGATAATGGGGAGGGAGAAGCAGTGAAGGACAATTTGTCAAGGCTAGGTATTGAGACTGAGAAAGACTCAGGTCCAGCTTGATGGAAAGTTCATATCTTTAGCTGAGGGATAAGATTTTTGGTGAGAAATTCCAGGAATAGAGTGCTAAACAGAAAAGTAGTTCCAGATCATTGAATGTGATGTATCCTCAAGTATGTTACAGTAGTAAAGTTGTATGAAAATGCTGATATAGGCACACTGTATGACACCTCGTCTGCTGCATCTGGAAGCACTGCAAATGCCCCTTTCAGTATGAGCTGAAAAAGAGAGACAGGTTTGAACTGAGACAATATGAGGCAAGTGAGTTTTTTTATTAGATTCCTAACCTAGTGTAACATTTGGGTGTGTGCCATGCCTCTTCACATAAATGCATTCAGGGAAAACACCGTCTTTCTTTGAGGATGAAAGCCCCAGGCCTCTGTGCATGGCACTTGGCCACCCACCTTGAAAGTTAATTTTTGTATTTCATTTCAAGCAAGTCATCTATCTAATACACATGTGCTTTCAGCCAAAAAATATACTGAACATCATTTTTTAAAAGCTTTTGCAATAGGCCTGAGGAAAATATTGTTTAGAGAATTTATATGCTGCCTCTCCAGAGATCTGAGAAATTCGCTAAGAAATATGAGAAAACCCTGAAGACAGCAATAAAAGGAAACTCTATCTGATGAAAGGTGCAGTCTTTAAATTCTGGTGGAGTCATTGCAGAGATTAAATAGGAGATGGCTGTTCAGCAGAAGCTTAAGGCACAAGTGGATTAATTGGAGAACACAGTGTTGAAGTGACATATGTTTCACATGGGTGGGGAGTGCCAGACTTTGCTTAAATGAAGACCGTGTACTTCCAGCCACTGCATTGTGTCCTTTATACCCTGGTCCTTTATTCAGTGTGATTCTCCTACTGTTTCATCATTCATTAAGCCATATTTTTGGCATCCACTAAATGCATTTTACACAGTGTGTACACTGTCATGGTATGGGCAACCACTGCAACCCACATGACCTGTATAATATATCATCATACCCCACAGTGAACAGCAGTTCTAAGACCAACACAGGCCACGTCTGCATAGCAAGAATGTTTGTTTTGTTTCTCGGTGTTCTCTTTCTTAAAAGGTACAGTTTTACGTGCCATAAAGATGAATCCTCCACAAATACTGTTGATCAGGAAAATGATTTGAAAAAGATCATTAAAGCCAATTTCGTGTCACAGCATAGAAAGATTCAGAGTAGAGGTGGTTTCTGAAAGCTTTGCAGCATGTACTTATTTTTTCACACTATTGTGAATGGAGAACACCTTGTATGACAAAGAGGAGGGAAGGACAGGAAAACCCTGAATTCTCCAGCTCAGTGTCCATAAGTCAAAATTATAGTCTCAGTGACATGGCAAAATATCAAAATTAAAGATAATGAAGAACACTGGCTTCAGACGTATTTATTCCTTTTATAGATGGCTTTTAAGTAGAAGGTAAATATTCTTGGATTCAGTACTGTAGACTTTCCTGTTGGGGCTAATTCATCTATGCCTTGTAGAACCTATGATGAAAAACAACTTTTTTGTCCTATAAAGCTCCATTTGATTGTCAGCCTATGCTTGATCCAAATCCTCCCCAGGTGAACTTACTATCTTTATCACATATTCATCTTGAAGCTCTTCTCTGAACCAAGTCACGATACTCCCTGTGCCCTGATACTTTAGGAAAGATGGTCACAGTAGCAGTAGGGAGGCAAGAAGGGAGAAGTACCCATAGGTCTCTGACCCTGGGCTACCCGTGAACTAATCCAGAGTTGGCCGCTACCCTTCGCTCTGTTTTGGTACCTTAACAGATGCAGCTGTCTGGATTGGTAGCAAAAAGAAAATGTGAGACTCAAGGCAGTTTACAGGGTACAGCAAGAGGAGTGAAATGTAACCATATACTATAGGACATCAAACAAATATTTCAATATAACTAGGAGTACCAAACTGAATGACAGTGCAAGCAACAGTGTGAATATATCGTATAAGATATATAATGAACAAAAGCAAAAGAGCTAGGATGCAAAATTAAATGACAATGGCATAATGCAAGCCATGCAGAGTATGGGATTACAAAGGCACAATCCATTCCCATAGGAAGGTGTGTTTCTGAATCTTTCTGTCTGACTACAGATCAATTCCATTATAAGAATGCCATCCTGAACATTTCTGTTTTGCACATTATTTATTTAAAACAGTTATTAGCCACCTTTCCCCCTTCTGGGACTCAAGCAGTTTACAATATAGATAAAAGGATTATTAAAACAGAATAAAAACAATATGAATAAACTAACAAATTATAAAAACACATGAACGCTCACTATTTTGTGGAATGATAGTACTGTGGGAGCTTTCTGATCTCCTCAGGCAGGTCATTTCACAAGGTGGGAGCCACCACAGAAAATATACGTGAGCAGACAGTTGTCAATCTTACCACTTTGCATGAAGGAACCTTCAAAAGGTTTTGTTTGGATGACCAAGCTGATGCAGCAGAGCAGAGCAGTGGAGTTAGTGTTGCCAGTCTATGGGACCTTGACCATGAAAGAGTCTTGTAAATCATAATAAGTACCTTGAATTGAGCTCAGTATCTGATCAGTAGCCAATGGACTGACTGCAGAATGGGTGTGACCTGTATGTTCTGCCTGGCACCTGCTAGTAATCAAGCGGCCACATTCTGTACAAACTGGAGTTTCCAAGTTTAGAATGTAGAATGCATTACAGAAGTCTAGCCTCAAGGTAACCATGCCATAGATCCATATGGCCAGAATGGCTGAGTCCAGGCGGGGGAGCAACGTCTGGGCTAAGTGAAGCTGATAGAACGCTCATTTTGCGGCTGCACTGGCTTGCTTCTCCAGAAGTAACTCTTTGTCCACTATCCATTCCTTATGAATGAGGGGAGGGTATGTGGCTCAGTGGTAGAACATCTGCTTCACATGCAGAAAGTCCCAGGTTCAATCCCTGTCATCTCCAGTGAAAAGGACCAGATAGTAGGTGATCTGAAACACCATGGAGAGCTGCTGCCAGTCTGAGTAAACAATACTGACCTTGATGGACCAATGGTCTGATTCAATATAAGGCCGCTCCATGTGTGAGAACACAGCTGTTTTTCATGCTGTTTGTTGCTCAGTATGTATTAGGGGATTTTTCAGGGGTATGTGCAATTGCCACTCTTCCTCATGGCCAGCCAGTTAGATGGCCTCCTTGCAGTGATGTGAAAACTCACAAGCAGAGCAAAATATAAGAGGCCACTATGACAGTGTGACCATTTTCATCAGCCCTTTTAGGGCTTGGTAAAGGGAATATTAATGAACAGCCCTGTGCAACCAGGATTGGAGGTGCTCTAAGATGAGCAACGTCTATACATAGATGGGTTTCAGCAATTACGCCATCACTTAGTAACAGGGAGTTTAATGGCATATGAGAACAGCCAGGAAAGTTACATTCAGAAAGCCATGGTAAATCATAAGTGTGGGGTTCTAACTAGAATTCTGCAGTTGGCAGTTCAGTGGTAGATATGAACCGGTTCAACGTCCTTTCAGGTCTTTTTACAGGGCTTTTCATGAGCAACTCAGTTGAAATCCCAGTCTCTACCTTTGGTGTCAGTCTGCTGGTAACTATTTCATTCCAAGTGCCTTTCCAACTCTCACTGGCCTCCTCCTATGTTGTAGCACTCTTTCAGATTTCCCTCTCTGTTTTATCCTTTCCCCCAGACTCTCCCTTTCATTCCCCAAGGAAGAGCAGCTCTGTTTTATCCAGGTCTCAGTCAGGAGGCAAGGGCTGTTGGGAAATGTCGTATCACAAATCAACATTATTATGGCTCTTCCACATACAGTAGGGTGGAGACCAGGGGTCATTTGGGGGGGGGGACGCCATCCCCCCGGGTGAGGTGCGGGAGGGCGGGGCCTGGAGCTCCCTGCTGGTGCCCGCTGGAGGTCGCCGCCGGCTGTGGGGAGGACACACTTCCGGTGATGTCAGGGGGTGTGGCATATGCTAATGAGTTATGCTAATGAGTCCCCCTAGCTCTTTTTCTACGAAATGACCCCTGGTGGAGACTGATAGAACGCAAGAATACAAGACACTGCCCTGGTGCACACTATATCTCACACCCTCTAACCAATCATGCTAAGGCTAGACCAGTGTACTTTTCAGTGAGTATTGCAGTTGCATTTTTATTAAATTAACATCTATAAAGAGCATCAAGTATGAAAGCGAATGCAAGGTACACAGATCATAACACCGAAGAAGATTGCACTCATAGTTCTAGTGGTTAGTTTACACCAGTTCTGCTGTTGGGTTGCTAGCCTGGATAGGACTTTGATCCTACACCAGCTGTCATTCCTGTTTCAATGGTAGGGTTGCCAGCTCCAGGTTGGGAAATTCCTTGAGATGTTGGAGTGACATTAGTGAGGTAGAATCCACCCTCCAAGCATCCATTTTCTCCAGGGGAACTGATCTCTGTCATCTGGAGATCACTGGTAATTCTAGAACTTCAGGCCCCACCCGGAGGTTGGCAACCTCATTAATTGGACTGTGTGCAAGGGCAGATGTTTTGCTTGTGTAAACACCCACTCTGGCATTCTGGCAGTGTTGCAGAAGGGGTGACACTAGAGGCTAGGGTTTGACAACTCCCTTCCCACACAAATAGGCAATACTGTTGGAAGGGGGACAGACAGGGACAAATATTCTGCTTGCAGCCGTGTGACCACCAGCAAAATTGGGGGTGGGGGGCTAATGCTATACTTGTGCCTTCTGTGGCAATAATGTCTGGTAGAAGAAAAATATATTTGCCTGGTGCCTAAAGACACAAGATAAAGCATCAGGCAACTCAATATGAGGAAAGCATTCCACAGCTGAAGAGGGAAAAGGCTTGGTCTTCTAGCCCCTGGGGGGCTCCTGTTGGAGAACGTGTGCTGGCTTAGATTGTCTTTGGTCTGATTGGCAACTTTTATCAATTACATTGAAAAGTAATGCAGGAGGTGGCCTCCTATCTGGACTCTAAGTCTTCCTACTTACAAACAAGTTCCATTGCTTCCAATGGGTTCTTTTCATGTCAGTGTGCTTAGAATATAAGAACTGGAGACTTTAGTGCACTCTGCTGCCATAACGATGTCTCTCCTGGAAAAATACCTTTCTCGTCTTGGGTTAAAACCATGTGGTTTGAAATGATTCGCTCTAGAAATGATGAGGTCAAACTAGCCCTTTATAAACCTAATGAAAATATTTTCAGGAGGAAGGGCTTACCCAAATTGCTCTCCCCCTGCCTGATGCCTGCAGTCCTGCAGAGATGGTTTGCTTTTGCCCATATAAGTTAATAGAATTAAACTGTGACCCCCATTTAAGTTTATTACAAATGGTGCTGTCATATCCGGCACCTAAAATAAGTCCCTGCAGTTTTACAATCAGGGCTCTGAACTAGATGTTGTGTGTTTCCAAGTTAACTATTAGGTTATATTCACAAATTAAGCTTTCATCAATTTCTTTGCATTTTTATGCCTTCCATTTGAATATAAAGTCTATGAGCATTTGATAGGGAAAAAAAAATCTACTTTCTGTCCTGCATGAATGATACTCACAAATGACATATGCTCTGTACCAAAAGGCATTACATTCAGCAGAATCAAGGGGGAAAGTCTTTCCTAGACTGCACCACTTCATACTGCAAGAGGGAGGATCACATCATTAAATGCTCCCTCACTAAAAGTCCTTTCCTGCACATAATACGCCAGGGAGAAAGGTTTAGTTTAGCTGGCATGTTCTTGTCATATAAACAGAGGATTAAATAATTAAAAAAGCATTCCCTCATTTGCAGCCCCACATGGTACAATCCAAGAAAATTTTTACTACTTGACTTAACTCAATGTGTAAACTGGCATTGCTTATGAAAACGAGTGTAGCATTTAGACATGGATGCAGGCGGTTGTGTAGCATCCCAAGCATACACATGGTTCAGAAGGTCAGGCATTGCCACAGCATTTCTCCTGTTATTTTAAGACTTTTGTGTGTTATGGTTGGCCTCAGTGACATTGCATTTGGTTTCAGTTATTTTTTTCTTGGGGTTTGGCTTTCAAGAATAGTCACATTTCAAGCAAAATCCAACAAGCTGCAAAGTTTGTGGTGATTCAGGGCTGAGATCAATTTTTGGCTGGAAAATTTAGAAAGAGCCAGGTCCTTCCCCCCTCTCTCATTTTTAAACATGTTGGCAAGTTTTGTTTTTCTCCCTCTTCAAGAATTTTAAATCCATTTACCCCTAAATAGAATGAACCAAAATTATTACACATAGAGAGAAAAACAAAACAAAGCTGGCATTAAAAACAAAACGATGGGAGTATTGTAGGAGCCCTGTATTTTGGAGATTGAGCTCAGTTGTTGCTCAAAACCTCCCATTTCTTAGTGGTTGGGATTGACAACCAAACCAATGCCTTCTTGTTGAAATGAAGCCCGAAGATTGTTTGGCTAAAGATAGGGAAAGGGCTGTGTATGCTGTTCAACGCAATGACCCTTCAAATCCAGATACAGAACATTATTTGAAATTCTGTTTCACTTACTGCTTGATGCACTTTTTGACTATGATACCCCCCTGCAGCTCCTCAAAATTAAAACACCAGGGAAATTAATTTAAATGGTGTTGAAGATAGAGCATGGCACTTGGACTGGGAAGACCTTGGTATAATAGTGCCATCCTAAGCAGATCTACTCAGATGCCTACTGAGGTCTGTTTGATGGTTTACACCAAGGTCATTGTTTTTAGGATTGCACTGCAGATCTCCCACTCAGCCACTGTGATTTTGAGCTTTCCTTCAGTCCAATACACACATCACAAGGCTGTAATATAATGGGGAAATATCCTTCTTGCCTAGATGTCTTTTAAAAGGGATTAGTCCAATTTGTGGAGGATAAGCAACTTGATGTGCTGATTATAGAGAAACTATATTCAGAGACAATAAACCTCTGAATACTGGTTCTAGGAGGCAACATCAGCAGAAGGCCTTGGCTTTTATACCTTGACTGTTGGCCCTCTAGATTCACTGGCTAGCCACTGTGTGAAACAGGATGCTAGACAAGATGGATCCCAGGTCAGATCTCATTTATCACAAATGTGACAAATAATAAGGTGGTGAAGATTTTGAGCATATCTTATTGGGTTGGATCTAATGATGTGTGAGAGGCAAGGAAAATGCCCTTAGTTCAGTTCTGCTTGCCTTACTGCTATGGTTTCAGCAACACAGCAATGTGCAAATGGAGCAATAGAATGTATACCAGATGGCTCTCCTGATCTATATATCTAATAGCCAAGTCGCCCCCTGGTGTGCGGATACCTAAATCCGCGCACCGGGGGCACCTGGGGGGGAGGGAGAGTTTTGTGCACACGTGGGGCGGTCCCCAGGTGTGCACAAAAATCTGAAACCCTGTAAAAAATATCGGGGGGATGTTTAAATCCCCCCGAAACTGACAGAGCGTCCCCTGCGCATGCGCAGGGAACGCTCTGCAGCTGGCCTACCACCGCGGAGGGGGGGAAGAGAGCAGCGAGGGGCGAGCGGCAAGCTGCTCGGCCCTCGCTTTGGAGCCGGGGGTGGGGAGAGCAGCGAGGGGCGAGCGGCGGGGGCTGCTCCCCACCGGCACAGCTGATCCTGGGACTGGCTTCTCGTGCATGAGAAGCCAGTCCGAAGCTGAGCCAGCAGGGAGCAATCTGCTCCCCGCCAGCACAGCTGATCCTTGAGCTGTCTTCTGCAGTCCCTTTAAACTTTAGGGGTGGAGGACAGGGGGAACCAGCGGGATGGGGGGGTACTTACCTCCTCCTCCTGCTTCCTCCTCTGCCTCCCCCCCCCGCGAGTATCGCGGGTCCGCCCCTTGTTTAATCTAATTAGGTGTTGAAATTGTATCAGGAGGAAAATACTGTTGCGATGTTTTGTACACGTGAAAAGGGTGGTGGGATACAATTGCTTTTACTTAGTGCAAGCAGACAGCAAGGAATAATTTTAGTGCTTCTACTTGTGCAAGGAATTTTGCACACATGGAAGTCTTCCACAGGATTCAATCCATTAATTTTGAAGAAAATTCTGAGTTTGGATCCTGAACATCTGGATCTTTAACATCAGTCTATCAAGCACATAAGAACATGCTAAATTGAATGTACAAGACAAGTGACTTGTGTATTCCACTGGGTAGGAGAGAGTTATTTGATTAACTACTGGTTGTTGATAGTGTCAGTTGAATATGACTTCCTTTTTCCCAGGATGTTATGGGTGCAACTTGACACTAACTACACCTTGCACCCACTAAGTATGTGACCCAAGATTGAGACAAAGAGCTTTAAGATCATAGCCTGGAACACACACACACCCTTTGGCTTTTAAATGTCCAGCCTGAATAACCTGAAAGTTGCACACTGTTTTGTGTTATTTTGGTTGGCCTTAATAAAAGATATTACATGCCTTTTGTTTCGGGCTAGCTACAGAATAGATCGTACAGTATACAAATATTCATGGCCTAAGTCATGCACTTTTAAGTTCCACCAAGATCACTAGAGGAGTTAAGCAGCCAAACTATCCCACTGACATCAGTGGAACTTTAAAAATCCTGGATTCAGGCCATTCCTGTGCAGTAATATTTGGTGAGTTCCCAACTTATGGGAGGATTAGAGGTGATAAAAAAAATGACTTCCTCTTTCCAATAGCCAAAGGATGATAAAGTATGGCTCGGAACTCTAAAGAGAAAACAAGGATGTGTGTGTTTTTTCTCTACTTAAAAAAAAAAAATCTGCATTCTGCTGCCCATTTAAACAAAGGCTCAGTTGACTTGTTTAACTGAGGCCCCATTAAAGCAGATTTCATTCTGGGTCACCTGGAGTTTAAAAAGTCCAGGAAGAGTGCAGAGGAAATATTTTGTTATGTGCTGCTAGCAGACCTCTGCAGGGGCTCAGGAGTAAATGAGCTATTGTGCACAAAGGGCCAGACTTCTTGGATACAACCCCTGATATGGAGGAGGCTTCGAAGCTAATCGGAACAAATCTGTTCTTTATTGGCTCACTCAGACAAGCTGAGAAGAATGGCTCCTGGGGAAAGCAGGATGCAGGCACAGGCATAGTATTTATTATTCAATTCATACCCTACTTGAAGCAGCTTGACGTGGGATCTGCATATTTGTCTCTGTTTTATTCTTTGGCTTAGTGCGTTAAGTAGTGACTCCCACTTCTGGCGCAGGCTTCCTATTCCTGCCTCCATGTATGCAAGAGTCAACACTGGAGGCAACTGAAGAATGGTTGTGAGTTTCCTTTTAGGGAACTGATGCTCCAGAGTCCACTTTCTTACTCCTCCTGCTCCAAAGGTGTGTACAAAGAATGTACTAGTGGCTTCTGTCCGATGTGACGTGTCTTTGATTTCCTCCTCTCCCGCCAGTAGTATTCTGTGGCTCAATGTAGTGTTCGGTATTAGGGCCAGCAAGAAGCTGCAGATAGTACCAATCCAACCCACGTGCTAAGTGCTTTAAGTTAACTGCTTATTAGAATGTCTTTGTTTTATTGCTGGATGGTTATGTTTGGGTTTTTTACTGGATTGAGTATTCTGTGTTTTAGATGATCGCTTGCGATTACTGTTGTGTACCTGCTGCACATCCTAATGTGCCTTTAGATGGGATAAAAATGTCTAAAATAAATAGTACGAGATGGCAAGTACAGGGATGGGACTGAAAATAGTCCCACCACTACTCTGCCATTTGTGAACTCTTTGAGTTTGGTTTATTTATCATCAGTCTTCTATTATATTGTTACTAGGAATAAGGCCCATTGTGGGAATGAATACAACGAGCTCTAGAAAGTAGCTCTAGGTGAGTGCCCCACCTTTCCCCCCAACCCTTGCTATCTTCCCACCCACCCCAACTGTTGGCATTCACTCCCCCACACCCTTGCTGTCTTCCCACACACACACCAACCCTTCGCATTCACTCCCCCCACTCTTGCTGTCTTACCATCCACCCCCAACCCTTGGCATTCACTCACCCCACATCCTTGCTGTCTTACCACCTATCCACAAACCCTTGGCATGCAATCCCCCCATCCTTGATGTCTTCCCCCCAAAACCCTTGGCATTCACTCCACCACCCTTGCTGTCTTCCCACCTACCTGCAATCCTTGGCATTACCTCACCCCCCACCCTTGCTGTCTCTTCCCCCAACAGAACCTCTTTCTAGAGCTCATTGTATTTATTCACCGAGTGGGTGTTGTAGTGTGTCTCCCTTCCTTACTCCTAGGTAAACAGGCTGTGCACACACACACAATTATTAGGGCTAAAGTTGGGGCCAGCTCACCTATTTTCATTTTGAAGGTGCAGCAAAGGGGCTTGCAGGGGGTGGATTTCTCCCCCTCCCTGATTTTGAAAGCAAAGAAATGCTTCCTCCTGTGCTCAGCCCCACTTTCTGCAGCTCTTCTCCCTTCTCCCAATGCTGCAGAAATCCCCAGAAGTTGGTGCAGAGTGCTGGAGCCAGGGGCTTGCGGCAAGCCAGCACTTAATTGAGTTCCAGAATAAAGTTCGAGTCCAGCAGCACCTTTAAGACCAACAAAGTTGCATTCTAGGTATAAGCTTTTGTGGGCATGCAACTGAACTGACCTCCAGCTTCTCTGCTGGAGATGCATTCAGGATTTTTTTCCTTCCCTTTCCTCCCAACCCCTTTCAATTCCAAAGCTGTTTTCCCTTTAACACTGACTGATTACTTACCTTGCTAATGCCCCACAGCCTCTTGGGACTCCCAAACTAGGAGTTATAGTTCTAATTCCCTATGCAAGCATGGTTGCAGTAAGGCCAGCTGAGAACTACAACTCCCAAGGTGCAATGCATATATATATATATATATATATGATTCTGTAAACCTGGGGTATCAAACTCATTTATTATGAGGGCTGGATCTGACATAAATGAGACCTTGTTGGGCCGGGCCACATGTGTCATAAAATGTAATGCCAGGTAGCAGAGATATAAACTTTATAAAGACACAGACAAACACAAAGATTTTTTTAAACTTTAAATAAAACATGCTTAAAACACTAGCACTCTTGCAATATTTTGTCTATTAACAGTCTCTGATAACTGACACCTCTTGCTCTGAATTATTGCATTGAAATTTCTGTGCTGTAGTAGCAATCCTGAATATGCTGTTCAGGTGTGTATCTGTAAGCTGCAAACCTACTTTTGATTTATTGACATTCATTATACACATCTCATGCTCAGTGTTCTAATACTAGGACCCAGGAGAAAACATGAAATGGCTGGGCATTGTGAGATTTTGTACATACGTTGCTTCATGTGCTGGTCAAGAACATGAGAAGGCATCCTGACACAGACTGAGGGCTGTGTTTGTCTAAAAAACTATAGTCTTCCCCAGAGAAATAACTACAACTTCCTACAAAGGGAATGTGCTGGGTGAACTTGGTCTGGACACACACTCTCAGCCTAATCCACCTCACTGGCTTGTTGTTATTCCTCCTCTAAAATAGTTCACATTACTTTCTTACTGAGAAAGACTGGATCATGAGGGCATGAACACAGTAAAAAGGGGGAGGGAACCCAGTTGAACCCTGGAGATTCCTGGCATAAGGAGCCCAACAAAACACACACACACAACATAACGAACTCAACAGAATACACACACACACTGTAGCAAGGCACACAAAGTCTCATACCTTGAACAAAACTTTGTTGGTCTTAAAGGTGCCTGGTATTTCTGCCGTGCGAATGAGGCAGCCCTGCAAAGCTTCCCTTTGTCTCCCATATATGATTGAGGCAGCCTGGCCAGGAAGCGATCTCTGGCTGGTTCCCTCCCTCTCCCTGGGATGAGGAGGGGGAGGAGCCTCAGCCAGTGCTTTACCAGACTCTCTCAATCGCACAGGAGAGGCTTGCCTATCTATCATTCCTGTGCAACTGAGAGAATCTGGTAAAGTAAGCTGTGATGTAGCAGCAGCAGCAAAACTGAAAAAGGAAGCAGGAAACAGCCAGGGCCTTGTGGGCCAGGTTACAGCCCTCCGAGGGCCTGATCCGGCCCCAAGGCTGCATGTTTGACACCCCTGCTATAAACCTTCCAAGGAGTTCAGAGCATCCCCTATTGCTTGGTCCTTTTTAACTGGAGATGGCAGGGATTGAACATGGGATCTTCTGCAGAAGCTCTTCCACTGTGCCACAGCCGCTCCCTTAACCAATTAACTGTTATATAGGGAGGAAAAATTGGAACACACTAAAGCCAGCCTTTTTCCTTCTCCCTCTAACCACTGATGATGCTTTTTGAAGAGGGCTCTAGATTTGCAGCTCTAGCAGCTGGAACAGGAAAAGTTAACTGCAAGCAACATCCATTTTTGGGTGAAATTCATCATCTGGCTAGGACTCTTTCCATTTGCATACCATTCCCAGTGAGATTGCGCATAGGAAGTGTATTTATTTTCTTTTATCAGATGTTGAAGTTAGGCATTCCTTTCCAAACCTGAAACGTACAGATTTACCATTGTGTAGCATTTGGTGGAAAGCTCAGATGAGAAGCTTTCTTTCTGATCATTGTTTGTCCTTCAAATATGTGTAAAATATATGTTTACTTTTCTCCATCATGTCAAGAATTTGGTGAAGACTAGGATTGAAAAACGTCCATCAACTGAAGAATCCCATGGGCAGATCTTTTTTACAGGGTGGTATCTCATCATGTTTCAGGCCTTCACAGACTCAACAGGGATGAAATATAGAGAGACAGTCTCCTGATGGATCCTATCGTTCAGTCATGTAAAGGAATGTTGATGCCCCTCTGAAGGTTGTTGCCATAGAAATCTCTATATTGACATGGCATGACTTGTTGAAAGGCTTTTTGCTGCTGTGGCTCAAACAAAAGAGTAGCAGGGACGCTGGTCATAATGGAGGTATAATGGAGCTGTATAAATAAATTGACGCCTGTCGTGTGCATCTGGCTTTTGTCACTGGTGATATCCTCTAGGACCACTAGGACAGCATAAGGTTTTATTTAAATAGCTTTGTTGAGTTTAGTTGGCTTGGATCATTCTCAGAATTCATGATGGTACGTGCCTTTGCTTTCCTTTTCATCCTGTGTCATGCTAGGTTTAAAAGGTGAAGGGTTTCTCCATATTTTCCTTTGTAACGACATGACAAATTACAGTGTAGACATTTACACTAATTGGTTGGTTCATTAAATGAAACTTTTCTCTCTCTCCAAAGGAATCTTGTTAGCATAAACAATTGATCAAATGGGATTCAAAGAATGAATGGAGGCCACACATGTCAGTAATATGTCTAGCTGTTGCACCAAACAGTGCTTCTTAAACTTCCCTAAATTGTGCTAACATTGAGTGGAGGTAATGGGGTGAAAGCAGGGAGGTGTATTGTCTCCATGCCTCTGAAAGTTCTTAAAAATGTGCTAAGTGTATGCAAAAGATAAAAGAGTTTGCGATCGCTTTGGTGTGTTCTCAGTGACAGGGATTTTTAGGCCTTCTCCCGACAATAGCAGCCTTCATGCAAATACCTTAGGAAGATGTGGGGCTCCCAGTCCAGCAATACATATAAAAGTCCCCGTTTATGAAAATCAGTGGTCACCAGTATGTTCATCATGGCCTTTTTACAAGTCACTGCAGTGTTGCAAATCATGCACACTGTATGATTAGTCCCAGGGCTTTTTTTGTAGAAAAAGCCCAGCAGGAACTCATTAGCATAATAGGCCACACCCAACAGCAGGAACATATTAGCATATTAGGCCACACCCCTGACAGCACAGCTCATTGGCATATTAGGCCACACCCCCATGTTACCAGAAGTGTGCTCATCAGCCACACCCACCTTTTGCTTCTTATTCTGTTTACCTTGTTTGTTGTCAAGACCCAGGGCTTTTTTGTAGCAGAAACTCCTTTGCATGTTAGGCCACACACCCCTAATGTAGCCAATCCTAATGAGTTTCTGATGTTGGGTGTGGCCTATTATGCTAATGAGTTCCTGCTGGGCGCGGCCAACTTGGGAGCCAGCCAGAACTCCGTTCCTGTGCGTTCCTGCCCCAAAATAGCCCTGATTAGTCCCAACATGAAAATGCTGATTCTCAAAGAATGGACATTTTTCTTACATCTTCAATCATATATTTTGGAGGAAGAGACACTTATGATAGAGGAAGTCTCCTTAGGATGGGGAAAGGCTCAGTGGTGGTAAGACAGGGGTAGGACCCATCATCCATTCCAAGGCTCTGGGAGTGCTTGTCAGACCCTGAGCCCAGCAGTGGCCCTCCTCACCTCTGAGAGGGTCATGTATGTTGCAATGGCAGCTGAACTGGCCTTCAGAGAGCTAAATACCTTTTGTCCAATTCAGATTTTTCTACCTTTGAAGTCCTACTGCTAGCTTACTCCTACCCTTTCCTCTGGAATGAAATTGTGAGACATATTCTGAGTTTATGAACAATCAACAAGAGAATTTTAATCCTTGGTCATTCATGACAATTCAGAATCTTCCATTATGAAGGGAGAAACACTCACTTTCTCTCTTTGGTGATTTCAGATACCTTAAGCATTTCCCATTTTCCAAGCTTGCTGACCATCTGCTGCAACATCTCTGCCACTTTTAACAATAGGAAAAATCATAGCTAATTGAGGACCTTGGATAAATTCATGCTAGGCCCTGTACAAAATTGCAAAGCAAAAAAAACCTAGTACTTTCTGACAAGCCAGTATAGTCAAGTTCTGACATAAGACAACTGCATTCAGGCCATAATTATTTTGCCTTTCCCCTTCTTTTCTGCTGAGGTAATTGGAAAAGGCAGAAAAGACTTGGGAGTGTTTTGTTTTTTTTAAAGCCTTGGTTCTTCCAATGTTATTAACATATTCAGAGTGCAACTTCCAGATTACTTTGGCGTTTCAAAGGAGAAGTGAAACAGAGGATGCACACTTCTGTTGAGAAGGAAGCAGATTCTTTAGGATATCAAATATGGGTGCTATAAGTGAGGAATACATATGATATGACTCCCCCTGCTCTCCTCATAATTAGTCTAATGTTGAGTCAGTGCTTTGATGCATATATTCTAGCTTTGTTGCAGACTTGAAATCAGGGTTGTTACTCTATGAGGGAAGAATTACTATTATAGAATCAGTTTGGGAATTGCCACAGGACATGCTCCAGTACTCGTTGTGCCATATATTTCATATGTGATCTTCAGCACATCTCTCTGTTCTGTGATCAGCTATGTAATGGCTGAAGCAGCTGCACCATATGTTAAGCGTCATAGTCAGGCCTGGGCCAACCCAGTTATTATGGTTCCTGTGGGGAGGAAACAGAAATGGGGTGTGGCAACCATGTCAAAGCCAAGACTCACTCTCTGTGCCCTAAAATATATGATAGCAGATGTAAGAAAAATGTTGCTTCCAAACTAATCTTTCTGCGTACAACAGGAGCCACATGCAGTGCCTGCGGTGGTCTCCAAGGTCCAAATCGTGCCTTGTAACATAATCCTGAACAGTACCATAGGCTCCTGCTATGTGTGCATTTCCCCTGAGCCAGGGTGTCATAATTCGTAAGCTAATAACTAATTAAACTGTCTTGCATTTGTTAACAGGAGATTTCCAAATAACACATTATATAATTCCGCTGTCCAGCCACCAGTGGAATGCAGACTCTTGTAAAGGGACAACACCAGCTGCTTTAGCACAGCATCACAGCCATTTCCAACAGGAAGCAGAAATACACATCACTTTTAACGAGGGAAGGAACTAGGGAGGAAACATTTGATTAGAGTTAACTGGAAACTGAACTCAGCAGCTGAAAGAAAATGCCTGTATTTGCAGGAAGCTCTTAGAGAAGAAAAAACTTCTGTGATATGTCCTAGTTAAGGACTCCATCAAGCAAAACTACAGTGGCTCAGTTTCTCCCAACAGTGAAGTTCAAGATGCACAAATGTGCTTTAAGAATGAAGTGCTTTACTTCTACCTATCACTGAGGATTATTCCCACGTAAGAACATTACTTTGGAGGTTATTGATGTGCTGCATTTATTCCTTAAGTGATTGTTAATCAGACCTTTTGGGATTCACTGGTTTGTGCTCAAAAGTTATACTTTGGGAGCCCACAAGGAGTTATGTGGGTGGGTGGCAGGGATAAAACTTTTGGAAATTTCTCTCAAAAAAAATATCTCCCCTCTATGATCCTGTAATTTCTCTCAGCAGTCCAGTTCTCTCATTTCGTTGAGGTTTTTTCCTCAGCATTCCATGTCTCTTTGACTTAGTCCTCATCAGAGTTGTTTTTTCTTGGGTGTGTGTGTTTTTCTTTATGGTTAATATACAAAGCCATATTTTTCTGCATACTGGGGGATAGGAACCTTCCTAGTCAGTGGGTGTCCTGGTTTTGTTGCTTTCATGACCCACTTTATTAGATCTGAATTTGTCAAATTATAAATTTGTTTGGGATCTAGTGAAGGATTTCTCAGCATGTTTCAGAGGGTTTATAGCACTGGTGTAATCTCTAACAGCAATACATGTAGTATTCATTGAGTTACTCCAAATGGGGAATTAACTCTCTACACATTCCCATCCAGAATGGGGCCTTTACCCTCAGTACTTGTGACTGCTAGAAGGAGTGAGGGAAGTGCATTACAGTTCTTGGTCAACTACAGCCTAGTCATCTCTAGTTGATCTGGAGAGTTTATACTCACACTCTCTGTAGTATAATAACAGGTTTTATGCCCTCACTGGAGATTTGCATCACCAACAGATTGAGTAGAAATAGTGACTAAATTAGTTTAAATCCTAGTATTGCATTCTATTTTAATTGAATTAATAAGTGGACAAGAATAGGCATGCCAGTACTGCCTTGGCAAATGCCAGGAGATTTTGAGGGCAATCCTTCCATATGGTGGGGTTTGGGGAGGATGTGACATCACTTCCAGATGATGCTCTGGGAATTTCCCCTAATCTTGGTGGTAGAGACCATAGAACATGGGGAAATTCCTAAAGTGTCACTGCTCTAGGAAGTTTTTTTTCTCCTACTCCTCAATTTCTTGAGGGGGACTGGGGTTGAGGTTAAGAGTTTGCCTTCCAAATGCAAAGTCTAATATAGAACCTGCAATGTCCACTGGTGATTTTCAGAGAAGATTGTGATAACACTTGGTAGAGGTGAAACTAATCTCAACAAAATCAGTTTTAGAATCCATGAATGAGTGTTTCAGTTTCTCTTTGTGGATTTCAACAGACTTGTTCACCCATAGGACAAATCCTTCATGCATGTCTACAGAATTCAACTGAAAAATGTGATTTATATGATGGAGTGGGAAATTATATGAAACTTATTATTTCATCATAATCTTTCTGCTTTTGTTTGTGTATTCTTTGATCTTTTAAAAAATCTGTCTTGTTTTAGCTATAAACTTGGAGAAGCAGGAAGTTCCTTTATATTTGGAATGCAGATCTACGATATTGGAATTAGTTCAGAGTCAGAGATACAGTCAGATAGCTGAACTAGACCTTATTTCATTTCCTAAACTCTCTTGTGTAAAAAGAATGACTCTCCAGGCCTGGTGTAGGTCTTATTCAGTGGCCTGAACAATGATTAGTTTAAAACAGGAACTCTTGTCATCTCCAAAAAAGTGGTTAAATGGCACTTTTTCAGTCTGAACTCATTCTGATTATTTTGGAAACCTTGGTGAAAAGCAGGATATCAGTATGTTAGAAAATATTTTAAAACACAAATGCCAACACCTTCCTGGCTTAAACATCTTCCTTGCTTGCAACTACCATCCTAGGGCACATCCCATGTTACATCTGGAAGTGTATACTTCAGCTAATTTAAATGTATCCTTAGAAATGTAACATGTGAATGCAATAAACAGAGATCTGCAAACATATATGAAATAAAACTATACTAATCAGGGAGCTGTGATTGGCTGTAGCACCCTGTGGAATGCAAAACCAATGCTTAATTAGTAAAATCATCCAGATCTTCCCTTTGTGCCATGGACAGAATTCTGATGAAGGCAAATAAATTCTGGTGAAAACAGATCTGGAATGAGAGACACCTTTTAATCTACACAGGTGGTTTCCCCAGCTCCATTCCCTGACACGAGGAACACATTGTCGTGGTGTGGTTTCCCACAACTCTGAGGTACTAGTGAAATTTCTTCCCATACTGCAGTTCCCAGTAAGGGATGAGACTGTGTTCCTTCCAAACTTCTGATATACATTTTGAATTATTCCAATTGTAAGTGAGCAGATTGATGAGAGGATCTGCCTATGCCTGATAACTGTGTAAATTATCCATTGTATGCTTCTGTATACAGTGCAAATATATGTCACTAGAGCCTTTTGTAGATAATTGACTGTGGACAAGTGCTAACATTTACCTCTCCACCCTATCCTGCTACCCTGCTGTAACAGGTTTCCTTCCTTTTCTCAGTCAAGGGAAGTTAAGCACCATGTCTTTAATTAGAAAACAGAAATTACTGCTAAATTGAAATTAGTCCTCCTTCCCTGCTACTTTACCTTTCAACCCCTGTATATGCTTTGCTTTAAGCAGAAATGCTTGGTCTCTTTATATGGGACTCTAGTCAGTTAGCACCAGATTAGTGGTAATTTTATTAACTGCAAAACCATCTAGTTTTACTTGGATGAATCTGCCTCATTTTTCATCCCCACATCTGTTCAACAGCTGCAAGCACACCGTTCCCAGGGGCTTGGCCTAATTTGTAGAATTACAGAGGTTGTGCCTGGCAATAGAAAAGGTCTATTAGTGCTGCTCATGTTGAAAATTGTAAGTTTGATACCTTCCACATGCTTCTGTTTTATTTTTGTAGGCCTGTACATGCTGGTTCCATAATTAAACTTTTGGAGCAGTTCCTTCAGATTCATAACTCATTAGCCTTTTGCCAGTTGCTTGTAATATTCTCTAATGGATCATACAAATACTGTGTGATCTACTCTTCTATAATCTTGTATACAAAATTCACTTTCACTTGAATTATTAAAGCTGAGCACATTATAAGGACTAGAGCTCTGAAGCAAACTCCACTGAAGTTGAGGTACAGGAGGAACTGCTGTGTCAGAACCAGTGGTTTCCCTCCACTAAGATATTTCACACTCCAGTGGAATGAGTCTTCCTCTAACAGAAGATTCCTCACAGTGGACGGAAACCATTGGATTCACCCATTGCCATCAACAACCTTTGGTTGATATCTGGAGACACCCTCAGCCCAAGATGTTTAGATGCCTGAGGTAGAAAATTCAAATGCTCCCTCAAGTAATACGGGGCACCGTCCACTGTGAGGTTCTCCAGTGTAAATCTCATTGAAATGAATGAAGACACATAGCATTACATTACTGCTATCAAAAGTATTTTCTACAGTGTTTTATCTATTTAAGATATATGGAGGTGTAACTAAAATGCTTTTTCATAGTAAACGATATTAGCAACATCACTGGAGGATTCATCACTTCTACGATTCTAGAAGCTCAAAAAATATATATATTCCGCAGGTTAGGAAAGGCACAAACAGGTATAGGAAAAAGCCCGCATGGTTAACAAACAAAGTAATGGAAGCTGTAAAAGGTAAAAAGGATTCCTTTAAGCGGTGGAAAGCTAGTCACAGTGAGGCTGATAAAACGGATCACAGGCTATTTTTATTTAATTTTATTTATACTTATTTATACTTATTTATTTATTTGCTATGGCAAATAAAATGCAAGTCTGTAGTCAGGCAGGCAAAAAGGGAATATGAGGAGCATATAGCAAAAAACGTAGAAACCAACAATAAAACTTTCTTCAAATACATTAGAAGCAGGAAACCAGCCAGGGAGGCACTGGGGCCCTTGGATGACCAAGGGGTAAAAGGAGTACTGAAGGATGATAGGGAAATGGCTGAGAAGCTAAATGCATTTTTTGCCTCCGCCTTCACTGTGGAAGATGAGAGGTGCTTGCCCACTCCAGAACCGCTGAGTTCGGGAGGGGTGTTGAAAGACCTGAGTCAGATTGAGGTGACGAGAGAGGAGGTCCTAAAACAGATAGACAACTCAAAAACTGATAAATCACCAGGCCCAGATGGCATACATCCGAGAGTTCTGAAAGAACTCAAATGTGAACTTGTGGATCTCCTGACAAAAATATGTAATCTTTCCTTAAAATCTGCCTCCATTCCTGAGTACTGGAAGGTACCAAATGTCACTCCCATCTTTAAAAAGGGTTCCAGAGGAGATCCGGGAAATTACAGGCCAGTCAGTCTGACGTCGATACCAGGTAAATTGGTGGA